>NC_056743.1:479085510-479265510 GCF_019279795.1 Protopterus annectens
CTCTGCACTTCCCTTTGGCTTATCCACTGTGCCCTGAGTATTCACAAAATGCTTTCCTCCAGCCACTGCATACTGCAGGCAGAGAAATATCCAAATTTACCCGTACTTGGACGACTGCGTGATTCAGACAGACAGTCAGGAATTACTGTTGCAGCACCTGACATTTGTTAAAAACCTTCTCACTTCCCTGGGGTACACCATCAACAAAAAGAAATCAAAACCGGTGCCCAGTCAAAAGATTGTATTCCTGGGAGCAAGCTTGAACACAGCATCCCAGATGGCATTCCTCACTTCAGAAAAACAAGTCTATCTGACAGCTTACTTCAAACAAATGGACACCAGAACCCAGCTATCCACAAGGAAAATACTGCAGGCCCTAGGGTTCATGGCCTCATGCATACTATTAATTCCATATGCAAGACTGCATATGAGGAAACTTCAATGGTACTTAAAAAGTCTTTGGTGCCAACATTCTTAGGACCTGGAAACAGTCATTCCTATCATACCCTGTATACGGACAGAGTTTCTTTGGTGGGCAGAAGCATACAAACACAACAAGGGACTGCCCTTTACTCAACCCCACACAGCCCAGACCCTAACCACAGATGCATCAGACTATGCCTGGGGAGCACACATGGACGGCAAATGCATTCAGGGCTACTGGAGCCCAAGTCAAATTCATCCGCACATCAACCAAAAAGAGATGGTAGGTGTGCAGAATGCCCTGACAGCTTTCACATCCCTACTCTTTCCAGGACAACTGCTAATAAAAACAGACAACACTACAGTTATGTGGTACATCAACAAGCAGGGGGAACTCATTCCTACCCACTCTGCAGGTTAGCCATGGCCCTGTGGAACATGGCCTCGGACATGCAAGTTCATCTGCAAGCTCAATTCCTGCCAGTGCTCAATTCACTGGCAGACGACTTAAGCAGAAATCTTCTAGACCCACATGAGTGGCAGTTAGAGCCCAGCACCTTCAACCTTCTGATTCAGAAATGAGAGACCCCAGAGGTGGACCTCTTTGCCTTCCCCTACAACCACCAGCTCAGCAAATTCTGCACCAGGAACCCTCACAGCAAGGCCTGGAAAGTGGATGCCCTATCTTTTCAGTGGGTAAATCTCTCAATTTATGCATTCCCACCTCTGCCCTTTCTCACAAGAGGATCACTCAAAATAAGACAGGACAGACCGAGGACAATTATGATTGCCCCGGACTGGCCACGCCAGCACTGGTATGCACTCCTGCGGAGCCTGACATCGACGCCACCATGGCACTTACATCAGAACCCTACCCTGCTCTCTCAGCAGGATGGGCAAATTTTGCATCCTCAACTGCAAACCCTAAATCTTGCAGCCTGACTTATCCCTTGAATCCTACCCCAGCAACTCTAAGCAAGCAGGTGCTGGACATCATTCTTGAAGCCAGAAGACCCAGTACAAGGAAATCCTATGTGGATAAGTGGAAAAAGTACTGCTCCTGGAGTCTGTCTAAAGGAGAGGAGACAACTCTGCCCTCCCTGCCTTTAATCCTGGATTATTTAGCAGAGCTACTCCACAAAGGCCTGTCCTTCTCTTCCATTAAGATACATGCCTCAGCCATTTCGGCTCATTACAACACTGAGCCACCTCTCTTCTCGCACCCTCTTATCAACAGTTCCTGAGAGGAGCAAACAACTTAAGGCCACCAAGGAGAGCACCCACCCTTGTTTGGGACCTTAACTTTGTACTGGAAAAGCTCACACTTCCATCCTTTGAGCCTGTGGCATCAGCAGACTTAAAATTCCTCTCTTGGAAAACAGCATTGCTTCTGGCCATCACTTCAGCTAGAAGAGTGTCTGAACTACAAACACTTATGGCTGTGGAACCCTTCATTATTTTCCATGCTGACAGGGTCTCCCTCAGGACAAACCTTTCCTTTATGCCTACAGTGGGGTTCAGTGTGGCTCTCAACCAATCCATACATTTACCAACTTTTTTCCCTAATCCTCAAAATAAAGGGGACAGGATCCTGCACTCCTTGGACGTGCACAAACAGCTCAGATTTTACCTGGATAGGACTAAGCCCTTCAGAAAAATCAGACCAGTTACTAGTCAACTTTGCAACAGGGGCAGAGGGCAAGATCATTTCAAAGCAAACAATCTCTAAATGGATAGCGCATTGCATCCATTTCTGCTATAAGCACCATGGGAAACCAACCCCCTCAGGGGGTCAAAACGCATTCCACTAGGGCAATATCTACCTCTACAGCATTTCTCAGGGAAGTCTCTACCAGGGACATCCTGGAAGCTGCTACCTGGAGTTCAGTACACACTTTCACCAAGCTCTACCATTTGCCTATCATATTCAAATCCAGGGCAGGTTTTGCAACAACAGTCCTGCAGGGCATTCTAGCCAGCCCTAATTATTCTTGACTGCCTCCACCCTTCTTCAGCTTTGGGAATCTACCCAAGTGTGATGACTGCAACAGTGAAACATGAAGAACATAGTACAGTTGTGTACACTTATTATAAATGTAGATGTTCGAGTGTATTCACTGTTGCAGTCCTGGTTTCCATCCCTCCAATCCCCTGGTTTTCTCTCTCTCTCTCTCTCTTTCTGTAATCTCTCTGTGCCTTTTACTCCCCCCTTTCTGGGGTATTGGTATTTACTTTTTACTAATTATGTTTTCCTCCACCATAGCTTAGCTCCCTATTAGGGGGCTCCTGACATTTGGGGCAAGAAAAACTGATATAACGGCGTTGGCTGCCTGTTTTTATACCCCTGACGACCTGACGTCAATCCTGGAGTGACAGCAACTGATGCAGAAATACAAAGTCTCTGGTATTTGGGCCGACTGATGGCTACCTGCAGGCATATAACCTGTGTGTGATGACTGCAACAGTGAATACACTCGAACACCTACATTTATGGTAAGTGTGCACAACTGTACATTTGTCTTAAAGAAATTTCTGAAGGTACTTTGGATGGAAAGGATCTCTGGTTTCAGTTTTATTTCTAAGGAGACTGCTTAATAATTAATATAAATTAATGGTATTTGTCACGTTATTGTATAGACTTTTCACTTGTAAATTTTTTTTTTGTTTAGCATTTGTGATCATATAGCTTGATGGCTACCAGGAATAATTTTAGTTATATACACAGCTGTTTGCAGTTGATCTTCAGATGTGGTCATACTGTATTTGTATTATTAACTGCATTTGCTCAAAGTGATATGTTATTAGGGAATATTTTAAAATATATTATCCTAACAATGGACGCTGAACAAGTGGTGTGATGAAAGTGTTCATTTGAATTGTAGTACAGATATTTTTATCATCCTGCCATCAAGCATTTCTCACCACTCTAGCTGCATCATTACTTAAGTAACAGAGTACCTTTTTTAAATTATAATATTCATTATCTTTTTCCTTGGTATTAAGATTTATCTGGCCTTTTTGTCCAAGTTTGTTGTCACTGCATTACATGGTTTATCTTCTAAAGTTAATGGCAATGCTGTTTTCTCCATGGATACAGGGCTGCACATATGAGTTCTGCAGTAATCAGCCTATCCATTGGTCCCCAACACTTTATTTCTCCTTTCTTACCTCTGTCTAGAACATGTCTCTTACATCTGGCCTGGTGGCTGAACCCTTCCAACCACTAGGTAGGTAACCCCTTAATGAGTTAAACTCCACAGGAGACTGACTACCAATGCATTTGTACTAGAATGTGGAAGATGTTACAGGAGACATACAGTCCAGGGTGTCTTGACATCCCAGAAGTCTTGCTTCCATGTCAGTATTCTGAGGGTTATAGCAGTTCTGTTGTCCTTGTAAACCTTTTAAGGCTCACCATTCAAAAAAAAATTTTGTCAGCCTATTCCAGCAACATGGTAACAATGTTGTAGTTCAACAGACCAGTATGGACTTGCTCTTGTCTCCCTTTGCCCTGAAACCACACATGTATGGCAGTAAGGGATTTATTCCAAATGTTTGTCAGTAATGATTTACTTTCCAGGGTTGGCTAACTTGTCTGCCAATCAGTAAAGCCATAAATCTTCATGTTTCATGAATGGTTTCTCAGTCTGTCTGTGGACAGGCAGATCTTTTTGCTTTTGGGAGTGACTTGTTGGCCTTCCCAACCAGCAACAAGTTCCTTAAGTTTTTGTCTCATCGGGTAAGGGATATTCTAGCCCTTTTGAGGTGCTTCCTCTGTCTTTTTTTTTTCCATATTTCCTTTGAGGTGGTTCATCCAGAAAGATAGACTGTATAAAGCCAGTGTCATTCTGATTGCACCCTTCTGACCAAGATAGATGTAATTCTTCAGTCTTGACTTCTCCAGGCCTCATTAAGGTTCTGTTCTGTAGTGACACTGCTCTTTCACCTTCTGGGAAGTCTTGCTCAGTTCTGCATACCTGTGGTTAACTGCATGTCTGTTTCAATTCCAGTGTTAACCAATTTGTGTGTTCTGTTAGGCATAGTTGTATTATTTTGTAAGCCTAGAGGTCAGCTATTGGGGAGATGTACACTGTTGAGCAGGTACAGTTTTCTGTTTGGCCTACCAGTAGGGATTTAGTCCCCTTTTTTGGACCTTTTTCCTTGGGTCCTGCACTGTATGTCAGAAATCTTTGATTCCATTCTTGGCTGTTTGTATGTAAAATTGCATCTAGTAGCTATCTCAAATTTTCACACAGGACAAGATTCTGTTCCTGTAGGCTGTTTAAGGGTATGCAAAGCCTTCTTGAATGTAACTTTCTAACTTTGACCCAGTTCCACTGTGGAACATGTACTTCTTGTTAGATAAACTGACCTTCCCTCTCTTTGAGGCCACAACATCAGTTAGCATCTGTTTTCCTAGTAGCTGTAACTGCCAAGAGAATTGATGAGGTCTGTGCTCTCAGTCAAACCTCCATAAGTGATTTTTCACAAGAACAGAGTAGCTGTCAGGAGTAACCATTACTTTATGCCAAAGGTCACAGAGAAAGCAAATTGGAACCAGTCTTATTAATTCAACAGAGTTCTTTCTGGCTTGTTCTAAAAAGGGTTGTTGTGTCTTTCGGCTTTTCCCGGTTAGGGGTCGCCACAGCAGAACTCCGGTCCGCTAATGATTGGCAGTAGATTTTTACGTGCCGAGTTGCCGGCCCTGATGCACAACCTTCAATGAAGGTACGCCCATTCACGCATGTATCCACACAGAAGACGCTCTAGCTGAGAATCGAACAGGACAACGTCTTACTGTGAGGTGACAATGCTACCGCAGCACCACCACCGCAGTTGTTCTAAAAAGGGTGAACACTTTATTCACTGCATGGATATCTACAAACAACTCTGGTACTGTTAACACAACTAAATCCTATCAGAATTTTTGTCATCTCTTTACATCCTTTGCTAAGGCTAGTGTGGTTAAGAGAATTGCAGAACACGACCTTTCCAGATGATTAGTTAACAGTGTGCTATTTTGCTATGACAAATGTAGAACTTTCCTCCACACCCCCAGGATTCATTCTTATAAACCAGTGGCTACTTCTGCATCCTTTTTTGTATGATATTTGTAAGGCATTAGCCTGGTCTTTCCTCTACACTTGCTTTTGAGAAACAGTAAGCTTAGATACATCTCCTGGTTCAGGCCTCCTTTTGGAACCACTCTCCTTAGAGCACGTTTTCATAAAGAAGGCACCCAGTCAGCATAGTGATTCTGTCCTAAGGGTTACAGAAGGTTGACCTCTTCTTAACAGATATGAAAATGATGGGTACTTATGTAACAACAGTTCTTAAAGGGATCAATAACATCCTGTTATTCCATTCCCCAGCTTTGTTTTCATTTATTTCTTGTCTTTTACTTTTTTTTATGACTGGCCTTAGCTTTTTACTAAGCACAGAATTTCAGACAAGTGGTGTCATGCTTCTTGATGGAAAGACAAGAAGGGAGGGTATCTTGTGAAAATTTAGACTGCTGAACAATACTAACACTTCGTAATTTCTGTGGGTTACTGAAGAAGGACCTTTTTTTTAACAAAGTGTCACTAAAGTAAGTACTTGTAACATTCATTTGCATAGTAAAAAAAATACTACTACATGGAGTTAGCCGAATAAGATGAGGTGATGAGAGAGAAGGAGAGCACAGTGGTGAGATGAAAGGAAATGAAGAGGTGAAGGTGGAAAAGTTAAACTGTAAGAAATGACGGACAAAAGGTAAACACACTTGTGGTAGCAGAGCATTGACTCATGGATAGTAAGACAGTGTGTATTATTCTGTGATTTAGTCAAGTCTGATTTGGTTTGTCCCAGGCATGGAGCCCAAGGGACCAGTCATCCATTATTCCTGGTTTATAGTTTGCCAGTTTTTAACCTTTCTAAGACTTTATTCATAAATATTCCTGGTCCCTTATATTCTCTGTGCTCTTTCTTTTTTGTATTGTACAGAGGATAAGTTGTGTATATGTATATATATGTGTGTATATATATATATATATATATATATATATATATATATATATATATATATATGTGTGTGTGTGTGTGTGTGTGGGGGGGGGGGGGGGTTGGAACCATAGTATTTATTAAGTTCAGATTTATTATATTAGAAAAAGCAAGAATACAAGTAATGAACATAAGCAAACGGAACATGGATTAAAACATAAAACAATTTATTAGTTTACCCAACTTACCTGGTGGACTTAAGTAACATACTACAAGTCAGAATATTAAATTTATTTAAAAACTGAATGAAAAGGATGTATCTTGAGGTGAGGTGTCTTCTGAGACCACTAATTGCTGTGGGACCTCCACTCTTCTAGTTAAGTTCCAACAGCTGAATCTTTGGAAGCAAAAGGAGAGGTTACCGAGTACTTAAGCCACACCATTGGAACAATTGAGAAATCTCCTCTTTATCATTTGATGGTATGGTGAATCTCGGAACATTGTTGTAGAAGGATTACTGGCTTTGTCTAGTTAATGTTTCTTTGCATTGCTACTGGCTATGTCACATACTGAGTGCTTTTGTATGCAGAACCTGGAGAAGATGATTTTCATGTCTGTTTTTCACTTTTTCTCTTTTCTCCAAGTTTGTGTAATCTTGAAGTGGCTATATAGAAATGGTGTGTGTGTGTGTGTGTGTGTGTGTGTGTGTGTGTGTGTGTGTGTGTGTGTGTGTCTGTGTGTCTGTGTGTGTGTGTGTGTCCCATCAGTGGGAGATGCAGGGAAGCTTGTGGGTTTGCCTGTATTAGATAAAATTATTTTCGAGAATTGTCGGACATTTGGAATGTTGCAGTTTTATGTAAGAGGTATTTTTGCTGGGTTAGGGTTACACCTCCTTCCACACGTTTAGACCACAAACTGAAGGGATGAAAACTAAAGGAGACGGTGTATCAGTATTCATTAAAGATAAATACACCTCCAGATTGGTTAAACAGCATGATTCTGTGGAGATACTTCAGGTGTAATTAACTGTTGGTAGGACACCTATTCAAGTTATTGCCAGCTACAGGACCTCCTCCATGAATCAGGACACCCACTCTGCCTATTTGGACCTACTTGAGTCTATCAAGATACATCTGAACACCATGGTTTTGGGTGACTTTAACTACCCATCCTTTGACTGGGTAAATTACTCATGCTCAAACTCACTTCCCCAAAGGTTCCTCGACTTCGTTAACTCTAGTCCCACAAGGGATGCCAACATCCTGGATCTGGTGCTTAGCAATATGGGGGACCACTGTAGCACCCCCACTGTGAGGTCTTCCCTGGTGAGATCTGACCACATATTAGTCTCATTTGAAGTAACTATCACACTTGACTCCCCCTAGCAGCAACTAAACTAAAAAACTTCTCCAAAGTAAAAGATGATAGAATGGGAAGACGCCAAGAATTTATCTGGACTGCAAGTTAGAGATTGCCTTCCCTATCAGGGATTGCTATTAGATTATAGGCAAAGAGAAAGAATTATAGGGGTCCTAAATGAAAGACCAGCATTGTTAGAGTTTTTAATAGAATCTAGAACAGAAGTTGCCATTAAAAAAGGAATACTTAGTAGAGCATATTAAATACTACATGATAACTATAAGAATTAATCAGAGGATTTATGGATGCTACAGTGGTACAGCGGTAGCATTCTCACCTCACAGCATGTGGTTCTCTGGTTTGATTCTCAGCTGGAGTGCCTTCTGTGCGGAGTCTGTATGTCCTCTCTGTGTTCATATGGGTTTCCTCCAGGTGCTCCAGTTTCCTCCCACGTTTCAAAGACATGCGCCTGGAGCATTTCTCTCTGGGCCTTCGCTGAAAATGGGCTTTGTTCCAAGTCAGACTTTCCCAGTAAACAAATGTTAAATAAAATAAATTTTGCCTGGAAATGTTTACATCGATATTTTTATACCCCAAATAGACTCCAGAGAATTCTTCCTCAGGCAGACAGTAAATGTTGGCGGCATGAAGGGGAAGAAAGAGGTAATTGGGAGCATATTCTCTGTGAGTGCGGTGAGTTGGTGGACTTTAAGAATTCCCTGCTGGATGCACTATTGGAGATGATGTATATTTTTTAAATGAGGTGTATTTTCTAAGTAATGCAATTTAGAAACTAGCTGGTTGTCAGTCATCTTTTAATTGTATAAGTTTATTTTTTAATTTTAATTATTTGCCCTCCTCACGATGGCAATGCCCGAGTGACCAAGCAAAGCCAACTGTGGGTAAATCCAGCATTGCCTACACCCACCCGTGGGCTATTGCTATTATACAATAACATTATTTAAGAAAAAAAAATACTTTTCTTAAATAATGTTATTGTATAATGCCTCTGTGCTGCTCTACCGCAATTTTCCGGTATCCTGGGGCATTTCTGATGTACTTCGCATGCGTAAGGGACGTGTGTCCCTATCTGTTTTCATGTCAGTTGAAACACTGATTAAATGCTATGGTAATTGTGAATTGTTTAATTACATGATTAATGTACGCTGTTGTATACAGGTGCTTTACTCAGTTTTACTGTTAATTTGATCTGAAGAAGTGTCTTTACATGAAAGTGCTTACCTAATAAATATTTTAGTACTTGTTGGCTGTGCTGCTCAATTGTTTTTCTTTTATTGGCTTTAAAAAATATCAGAAGTGTGACCACAAGATTCCCTCTTTGGACTTTCCTGCCCTTTGCGTATATTGCCTTGGGCCTGTCCATCTTCAGGAGGATTGCAACATTTGTCATGCCTTCAGCCATAGGGCCCTGGTTGAGAGGCATAAACTAATCTTGAAGGGTTTACTACCCTCATCCTTTGGAGAAGCTTTATCGATGGCTGACAAAGCTAAGACAGATATTTTGTCTCCGTCTTCATCATCCTCAACAGACAAAGTCAAATGGAGCCTGTTGGTGCCGACCTCTTCGTCAGCTCTGATATCAAAGAAATTGAAGGTTTCAGTTCCCAAGGACTCCTTGGAACCAAAGACCTCGGCTCCTATGATTTTGGTGCCGACAACGTCAGCACCAGTACCAAAAACAATGTCAAGTCCTTTGGTGTCGAAGGCCCCGGATCAGGCAATAACAGTGGCTTCTCCTTCCAGAATGGTACTGAGGACTTCTTATTCCCTGTCCTTGGATCCATTTGTAGGGAAGTTGCCCAAGATTTTCATACAAATAAACAAAGTCCCCTTCTACTTTCTCTGTCCATTCCACCAAAGGCCTGACAGAACTAGACGTGAAGAGGTTGGTGGATACGTTTCTATGGGCTAGAGGTCTTGCAGGTCTATTCTTGGCACCAACCCCTTCTGGCTTAGGTGCAGAGACATCCTTTACACCACAAACTCCTCCTCCTCTAACCTTGTCTGAGGTTTTAGAGTTGCTTGCTCCAGCTCTTCCAGATCTGACTGTATCAGCTCCACAGTAGCTTGGTTCTGTGGAACCAACAGTTACCTTGAGCTCTTTGGTTATATTGGAACCAGAGATCTCCCAGAGCCGTGGCTACCCTGCCTGCCCCGGGGAGTGGGTTTCGACTCCAGGTTTTTTAGTGCCATCCCTGCTCCTTGGGGCTTTGGCTCAAGTTAGCTCTGCTCCAGCTTTGAGCTTGAGGGTTGGTTCTTCGGAGCATGGAGTGACCCCAGTCCAGAGGCAGTCTCTCTCAGTTCTGGGTTCCCTCTCCTCTTCAGGGGGACTGGCCTTTGAGGCTATGCAGAGGGCCCTATCTCTAACAGAAACTCAATTGGCTCATACCCCTCTGGAACAGGCCCGCCCCCCTCTAGCGCTGCCTATCCACTGACCTCACCACAGGGACAGTGGGCGTAAAGCCTAAGACACCACAGCCTCAGGTGCTGTCTTCCACTGATACCTCCCAGGTTATCCCCCTGAGGAGGTACCCCAAAAAAGGAGGTGCAAGAGGAAGCACTTAGATTTCCCACAGGAATCAGTCAACGAGGACACAGTTTTCGATGAGTAGGAAGGGTCCCATTTTCAACCCTAAAGATGTCTCATCTGAAGACATGTTGGACATTTTAAAGCAGAGGGGTGGTTGGAAGCCCCAAAACCCTTCCTCTGAGGAATCTGTTTATCTGCAGGTGTTCGTCACCCACACTTCTACCTCTTGGGTGACTCTGCCCGCTGATGAACTCATTCAGTTTATTACACAGTGAGTGTGGAAGGCCTCAGACTCTGTCGAGCCAATCCCCAAGAGATCAGACAAAATACTTACTGCTCCTGAGGACAAGCAGTTTTGGGCCAAGGCTGTTGTGGTTGATGCTATGGTCATAGCACTGGCTGAAGAGAGCTCCTTGGTCCATCCACCCAACAGTGAGTCCCAGGCCATGGGCAGATTTGGGAAGCTTTTCTATGCTTCAATGACCTTTCCCATTAGATCCTTGAAACTACCCGGAACATTTTACCAGACTCCAATGGGATCTGATTAGGGAGTTATCAGATACCCTGGCAGGAGTTGTAGCTGAGGTGGTCCAAGAGAAAGTGGCTTCCCAGCTAGCCACCCTGGAGTCTTTGTCCAATTCGTGCATGAGGCTAATAGCTCATACAGCCAAAGGGACATCTAGAGTGGCGGGTACAGGCATAGCCATTAGGAGACATGCCTGGATGTGCCTGTGTGATTTTGTGGAACCATTCAAGTCTTCTTTCATCAATGCTCCCTCTGACAGAATATCCTTGTTTGGCCCCAAAGTGAAAGAAACCCTGTCCATGTGTAAGAAAGATGGTAAGACCCTTTCTGCCATGGGTGCACATTTTTCAACCCACCAACTGTCCTTTTCCAGGAACTACAGGAGTGTTGGCAAAATGTGGTTGAAGAAGTCCCAGGGGTCTTAACAAGACACACGTGGAAAGAGTTTCCCCGGGGGCAGAGAGGGAACTGGAATAGAAGAATCCACCCCCCACCCTCACCCCCAGTAGGACTGATCTGCAGAACCAAGGCTTCAGGAATTCTTTCCCAGGCAAGCCTTTCCAGTACCCCTAAAGGGAGGCCCAACTGTCTTCCTCTGGAGGCAATTGGGGGAGGCTTATTCTTGGACTTAATCACCTAGCAAGATGTGACAACGGATTCTTGGGTGCTAAGGATCATATCCAGAGGCTATACCATTGCCTTTTCTCAACTTCCCCCACTTCAAAAGAAAATCCCTAATGTTCCACCCAGTCAGACAGATGCAGCAGTACTAGATATCCAAAAACTGCTAGACAAAATAGTCATCCAGTGAGTCCCACCAGACCAAGAAGGATCCGGGACTTGCTCAAAATTCTTTTTAGTGCCAAAAAAGACAGGGGACTGGAGACCGATCTTGGATGTCAGTGCACTGAACAAATCAGTGCATCAAACTAAGTTCCAGATGGTCACAGTACAGTCAATTCTTCTCTTTCTGAAGAAAGATGGTTGGATGTGCTCAATAGACCTTCAGGATGCGTATTACCACATAAAGATGGAAACATGCTCCAGAAAGTTTCTCCTCTTCCTGCTAGGAGCCAGTCACTTCCAATTCAGAGTACTGCCATGTGGGCTCACCACAGCCCCCCAGAGTGTTTATCAAATGTATGGCAATAGTAGCAGCTCACTTGAAGCTGCAAGGATTCCTGATGCTTCCATATCTGGATGACTGGCTCATAACTGCTTCGACCAAGCATCAACTAATAATGGCCAGGGAATACATACTCAGAATCTGTGATGACCTAGGCATATCAGTGAATCCAGAAAAGTCAAATTTAACCCCAACTCAAAACTTAGAATTTATAGGAGCTATCCTAGACATGCACATAATGACAACAACTTTTTCCCTAGAATGACATCAAAGGATTACAGTACAAGTTTAAAACTAATCCACAGATGGAAAATTCCTGCATGTCTAGTTCTGCAAGCCCTGGGATCCATGGCAGCTTTATTAACTTTAGTGCCATTAGCCAGGCTACACATGAGGATTCTACAGTGGCTACTTACTTCACAATGGTCCATTCTTCATCATCCACTATTGCATAAGATCCTAGTCAGTGACATTTACAAAATGGATCTTTCTTGGTGGATGCAGTCCAGTAAAGTACTTCACATTGATCTCTTTGTTTTTCCATAGCCCTCGGCCATGGTGTGCACAGACACTTCCCAGATCGGGTGGGGGGTCATTATCTTGGCAAGGCAGTCCAAGGCACTTGGTCCCCCTTAGGGGCCAATTTGCATATCACTGTCCTAGAGATAAAAGCCTTGCTTTTAGCATTGCAAGCCTTCCAGATGTCTCTTCCTCAGGAGACTATTGCAGTACAGATGGATGATGTGTCAGCAGTCTGGTACATCAACAAACAGGGAGGAACAAAGTCTTACCCCCTTTGTCAGAAAGCTCTCAGAGTGTGGCAGTGGGTGATCTCTTCCAACCGCTGTCTAATAGCAATGCACACACAGGGGAGTTCCAGTGTGATTGTGGACAAGTTAAGCAGATGCATCCTTCAGCCTCACGAGTGGTCTCTCAACCTAAAAGTGGCAAAGATGATTTTCTGCCTTTGGGGTCACCCTTGCTCTGATCTGTTTGCATCCCCTAAAAACAACAAATGCAGCAACTACTTCACCCTGATTCCCCCTCTGGGAAAGTCACCAAGACACGCTCTTCTCCACGATTGTCCCCCCCCCCCCCAGTCTGCTGTATGCCTTTCCACCAATACCTCTAATTCCAACATTTTTGCAGAAAGCCCTCAGGTTGAAGAATATAGTGATCCTCATTGCTTATTTTTGGCCTCTGCATATTTGGTTCCTCTTCCTTTAGCCTCATCTGATTCGAAAACCCATGATCCTGGACCCAGTTCCACATCTCTTTTCCCATCCAGATGGCCTTGTTCACCCAGACATTCTGAACCTCAGGCTGACTGCGTGGTTCCTCCAGGTCTGTTAATTGCCGGGTGTCCAGATATCTTCTCTCCAGTATGCCACATTTTATTATCGTCTCAAAAGCCATCAACTAGAAAGCTGTACAATGATAAGTGGAAGAGGTTCACTATTTGGTCCCTTGGAAAGCAAATAGACCCTTTTTAGGTTTCAATAGAACGTCTTAGACTGTATCAGATTGTATCAGAGACAAACATTCCACCCTCTTAACCCCCTCTCCTCTCAGTCTTCTCTGATTCTATACATGGTTTTAGCAGGAATCAATCCATGCATAAACAACTTACTCTTGATTTACAATGCTGATACTTTTTATCTCAGAAGTTGCCTCTGTAAATTAAATATTTTATCTGCAACTAGTATAACCTAAACTTTGTCATTTTTCCTTTTAGATGTATGTTTAAATGCAATTTCATACTATTACTTTTGTACTTACTATTCCAAAAGCGTCTATTGTAATTTTGTTGTAATTATTGTTTTGTTTTTGGAACTTTTCTCCCCAGGACTCCATTGAAAACAGGTTCTTCTAGGCCCAATGCACTATCCTGGTAAAACAACTGCAAATAAATAAATAAAATAAATAAATTAACCAAACAATCAACTTGCCTGTGTTTTTCCCTAACTACTCTAACAAAGGGGAGTATGTTTTACACCTACCAGACATACATAGACAGCTGTGTTTTTACCTTCACAGAACGAAAGACTTAAGGCATTTGACTCAGTTATTCATTTCCTTCTCAGGCACAAAGGTGGGAAAGGCAGTCAGCAAAACAACTCTCTCTAAGTGGTTGAAGGATTGCATTTCTTTCATTTATAATAAGAAACACTTGACCTTGTTTAAACCAGTCAAAGCACATTCTATGAGATCTGTAGCCACTTCAGCTGTCTTTCAATCCAGAGCTTCTGTGGATGATATTTGTGCAGTAGCTAGCTGGGCTACTCCCCATACCTTTATTATTACTCATTAAAAATTAGATGTGGTCTTTCAAGAACGGTCCTCCTTTGGCTATATGGTGCTCAGGAATATCCTTCCTTGATGCCTCCCAAGAATTTAGCTAGCTGGGGACTCTGTCAAGGATGGAATGAAAATTGACAACATCAGATAAAGAAGTTATGTACTCATCATAATGTTCCATATGTGTTGCCGATCTTCATTCCTCCTTGACTTACCCACCCACCTGCCCCATCCTCGTGGTTATTTGGTAGAACGAATCAGAGTAAATTGGCTAAGTTATTATTATTCTAATTCAGCAGATAAGGCTTCTCCAACCTTACATTTATTTTTCAGTATATATAATCATACATGCTTACTTCTTTACACTTCTTTGCTGCAAACTCAATCTGAGGTAATTGTGAGAGAGGGATTCTGGGTAGAGATGAAGCTCGAGAGTTTTTGGCTGGCGTGAGCTTAGTAACGGTCAAGTTAGGTTCCGGGATTGGAACTGAACCCATTTGTGAAAGAGGAATGAAGATCGAAAACACAGGTAGAACGTTATGGTGAGTACATAACTTCTTTTTTTACATAGTCTCAACTCTACATGCATTACATTGTTTCTCTTCTTCCCTCCTGTACTGCACTGATACCTTCACAGTTAATTTATTTAACAGGTTACGTAAGATATGTGCCAATTACAAAACCTTTGTAAGTTTTGTATGTCTTCCATGAATTGCATGTTTTTCTTTCACTGTTGTATTATTCCATGGTGCAATCATATAATATAGCAATAACCCATGCCTGGGTGTGGGTAATGCTGGATTTACCCACGGTTGGTGTGGTTTGGTCACGAGGGCGAAGCCCGAGTGGCCAAACAAAGACAACCGTGGGTAAATCCAGCATTACCCACACCCAGAAGTGGGTTATTGCTATTATACAATGACATTATTTAAGAAAAAAAATAATTCCGCAGCTGTCTGGTATTCTGCGGCAGTTCGGATGTACTGCGCATGCGTTTGCTTACGCAGTACATCAGAGCTGTGGGCATAAGCAATGGAGAAAGCAAGATCTCCATTGCCTTTTAAACACTGTCTCACTATGTTAAACCCATTTAACATAGCGAGACACCTTTAAAAAAAGGTGTGGAGATAGGAAGATCTCCGTTACTTTTTTTAAAGCTGTCTCGCTATGTTAAACTTGTTTAACATAGCGAGACAGTGTGTAAAAAGCAACGGAGATCTTGTGTTCTCCATTGCTGTAAAAAACGAGTTATACTAATAGAAAAAATCTGGGTGACCGGACCTTTTTCCATTACTATAACCCTGATTTACAACATGCTCGATGACCAATCAGAGTGCACGTTTTGGAATATTAATGTGGGGTCGTTGTATAATATAGCAATAGCTGACGATGTTGGCGTGGTATATTGGAGATTTACCCAGGGTTGGTGTGGTTTAATCATGAAGGCGAAGTCCCAGTGATTAAATAAAGCCAACCATGGGTAAATCTTCAGTATACCACACCACGGAGTTGGTTATTGCTATTATGCAATGACATTATTTAAGGGAAAAAATACTTTTCTTAAATAATGTCTTTGTATAATGCCTCTGTGGTGCCCTTCCCCATTTTCTCCAGTAACCTGGGGCTTCTCTGATGTACTGGTACTGCTTATGAGACTTGCATTCTCACTCTTATGCATTACATCAGTATTATGCAAAGGAAGGACTGGAGAAAGGAAGATCTCGGTTGCTTTTATTTATTTATCAAGAGAAAAGAAACTGGGAGACTTTTAACATTCAGGAGTAACGGGACAGAGAAATTAAAAGGATAATCAGGTACGTTTATTTAGTTTTGCAGAATGTACCTGATTATCCTCTTATTTTTCTCTGCACCATCTCCCTCATTTGTTTGAGGTCTTCGGTTTTATAAATTTATTAAAAAAAAACTAAGAATTTTATGAGTTACACTAATGGAAAAACGTCTGGGCAACCGGGCCTTTTTCCATTAGTATATTCTTGGATTTACAATGGGCACACTTGTTAGGCTGACCAGTCAGCATGCTCCTTTTTGAATATTGCTGGCCAGTCATTGTATAATATCTGTACTGTCATATTACATGATTCATTCCTGTCCTGTGACATTTTTTCGGTATCTGTTTTCACATCCACATTTATTGCCATATTATTGTACATAATTTTTTTTTGTTATTCCTTTTTTTACCCTTTTAAACCTGTCCTAATTTGTTTTCTACTTCTCACTTATCAATCTCCTAGTTAACTTGTCATTTTTCATATCATTAGTTTGAGGAATTCCTTAGTTTCAAGCCAAAGCCTAGGTAGCATTATGAAATAACACCAATGGGTTCAACAAACCTAAACCTCCCTTTCTTTTACACTATATAAAATTCCTCTTTTTATTAGATTTTAATGTGACTCCCTCCACATCATACAGAAATAATGCTCAACAACTCTTTCCTTCCAGACAGTAATATATACACAATGTATAAATGTTGCAACCTTTCCAATACTATAGAATTTATTAAATGTGCCTTTTTTCCTAAAACTTAACATAAATGTTTTTCATTGATTACCTTTTTTATTTCTGTGAAAAGCCGCGGTGGTACAGCGGTAGCATTGTTGCCTCACATCAAGAGGTTCTCCTGTTCGATTCTCGACTGCAGTGCCTTCTGTGTGGAATCTGCACGTCCTTCCCGCAGTCAAGTGGCCTTCGAAAGACATGCATGAATGGGCATGCCTTCGCTGAAGGTTGGGCATCGGGCTGGCAACTCGGCACCATAAAAATCAACTGCCAATCATTAGCGGACCGGAGTTCCGCTGTGGTGACCCCTAACCGGGAAAAGCCGAAAAGACAAACAAAACAACCGTTTTTATTTCTATCATGGCTTTCTACTCATAATACCACCACATTTCCCTTTTTCCCTAATATCTTTAGTTTGAGAAAGTATACACCCAATGCTCATTATATCGCCTTTATTTTACTTGTTATCCTATTAAAATTCAGTCCTACATATTTCATATATTTCTCCACCTCTAATGTCAGCTTCTTTATCCAAACATTACTTTTCCTCTTAGTATCGAATCATCTGCTCAGGTCATTGCAATTTGCATTTATACATCCTTCTCTGTTTCCCACTTAGTTTCTACTAATTTATTCTGACTTTTCTCTATAACTGAATTCTTGACTAATACAAAGTGTTTCTAATTGGACGACCTTTCATCACCTCTTTACTCACTTTCACAGTCATTGACAGCAACCATTTCATTAATCTTATCATCAATGACTGCAGTAATGTTTTCACTCTATCAGTTTCTTGCTTAGCTTACCCCTGGCTATGACTCAGATAATCCAAGTGTGGATAGCAACTTGGGTGATTAATGGTACAGGGAGGGATGAGGATGATGCAAACCACTCAACTGTCCAGAATTAATATAGAATGTCATATTTTTACCTTATATTTTAGGTCTGTTCCTCGTATAATTTCTGTTTTTAGACAAATCACTGAAGACTGATGTCACTAAATAATATACAACTGAGTTACAGTTTTTATACTGTTCTGAAAATGAATGCTAATGCAAAAACTTTTATTCTGGTAACCTTCTGAGTTTTTAAGAGCAATATTTAAAATACATCCTAATTTTGGGCCTTTGTGTCTTCATCATATTTGGTTTTGTTCAGAGTTCTTGCAGTAAGAGGTTGAGAGAAGAGAGAAGTGTACCCTTTGTGTACACTCATGATGTGTGATTTCCCTGGAGATGACTGGGGCACAACTGTACAGTGTGGCCTGAGGGTGGAAGGGTCATGCTGGTTACATTAGTCCCTTGTGGAACTACTATCACTTGCACTCCCCCCACCTTGTGTTACTGCTGGACATACGCAGGGGTAGGGAAAAAAATGTAAAACGCACAACCTCAGCACTGGTATTAAAGGGACACTCTTCCGTTTCTAAAATCAGTACCCTGCCTCAGACTGAAGCTGAAAAGTATCCATCCACTTAGCTAACAGTCTCCCACTTTGTGACATTGCTCATAACGTCACTAAAAATCCCTCCTATGCCATCAGCTTTCCTCAAATGTCCACATAACCCTCAGTTCCATTCCTGTTTTTCTTCCTTGCGGAATAATGCACTCAGCATTCAGGTTCCCCTGCTTCTCACAGTACTCCTTTGAGATTAGTTTCTCCTATGGAGTTCTCAAGTTTGAGGTACTTTCAGCAAACATAGATGGTATTTCTAATGCGGCAGATGCCTCCTCTAAGGCTGCTGTTTTTGGTTCAGTGATGAGGAGGTACTCTTGGCCTAGGCTTCAACCTCTGCTTGATGATATTAAGGCTAAGTTGATGGTTGCTCCTTTGGATACTAAACTTTTGTTTGGCAAAGTAGCTGCTGGTTTGCTTAAGTCCCTTCAGGATAAGAGTAAGACCTTACGGGAGCTTAAAAATGAATTTGTTTCTTGTGTGCCTAAATTACAGAGAAACTATCCCACTAAGCCAGCCTTTGTTAGCAGACAGTCTCGACCCTCTATTAAAGGTAAAAAGAGTGGCAAATGGGCTCCTCCTTCTAAAGCCACTCAGTTTTCAGGGATTCAGAAGCCTTCCTTTCCTGACAAACCAGGTGCTGTATGACTGTCCGTCTCTTTCCAGCCACATTCCTCTTTCTCTTCACCTTTCTGTTTCTCTTACTATTTGGCTTCAGATCACTCAGGATTCTTAGATTGTGTCTAGCATTCGTCATGGGTACTTCATGGTGTGCAAATCCTGTCCTCCTTTTATGGAATGTCACCTATGTCCCTCTTGGTTAAGGGCAGCCGGTGATAATCATAGACTCACAGTGCAAATATAGACCATACAACTTTGTCAATAAGGGAACACGGGTATAATATGGCTAGGCTTAACGGCCCTAAGGCCAATAGCCTAGTAATCGCCTATGAACCTCTGGGCATTCCTCAGCCTCCTCAGGAATAACTTCCCTTTTTCCCAGAGGCTCTTCAAGATCTCTTGACTCTGGATACTATTCAAGAGGTGCCTGTGTCCCAAAGGGGGAAATGGTTCTACTCCAGACTGTTTCTAGTGCCCAGAAACGAGGGCACTTGGAGACCAATTCTAGACCTCTCTCATCTAAGCACTTTTCTGAAGGTGTATTCCTTCAAGATGTTGTACCTTCAGACTCTGTTTCCTGTCTTGCTCCCTCAGGCTTGCCCTTTGGCCTTTCTACTGCCCCAACGGTGTTCACCAAATGTCTCGCACCTGTGACTGCTTTCCTTGCTTAGGTGACCTGCATCCTCTTCAAAAATCTTTTTGCAAAAATCTTCATTTTGCATTTCCCTTCTTCAGAGCCTGGGGTTCACAATCAGTTTCAAAAAGTCTTCTCTGACTCCTTCTCAGGTTCATGTTTTTTCTGGGTTGCAGGATTCAGACAGTATGAATGCTTGCATCCACACCCCCTCCAAAGGCCTTGAAGCTCATTTATTTCTTTTACACTCTTCTTCTGGCTTTCATTACCGCCAAGGAGTTTCCGAGAGCTCTGGGTTTCATTGCATCCACCATTCCGATGGTCCATCTGGCCAAACTTCACATGAGAAATTTTCAGTGTTTTTTTTGTCAGTGTGGCTTCAACGTGCACATCCTCTAGACTTTATATTTCCTCTTCTCCCTTATCTCAGGCAGAAACTTCACTGGTAGATTCAGCAGATATCTCTAAATCCCAGGATCCCTTTGTATCCCCCTCTTCTCTCTCAGGAATTGTTCATAGATACTTCAGGCATTGGATGGGGAGCGACATTTGGTTCCCTAAAGGTGCAGAGGGTGTGTTTGTCTCAGCAGAAGGAGCACATCACTGTCAAAGAGGTGAGAGCTCTCCTGCTGGTTCCTCAAGCATTTCATCCTCTCTTCTTTCTGGGGTCTCTCAAGGCGTTCACAGACAATAGCACAGTGATGTGGTATATCAACAAATGGAGGAACTAGATCTTATCTTCTTTGCCGGTTGACATTTCTGATGTTGGATCTTGCTGTCAAGTATCAAGTCATTGAGTTTTTATCTCTTCAGGTCAAAATATTTTGGCAGACACTCTGAGCAGGTCCTTAACTCAGTCCCATGAATGGATGATTCACAGGGATGTATTTCTGGACATTATCCACCAGTGGGGTACTCCTCAAGTGGATCTGTCTGCATCCCCTTTGAACAGATAGCATCCTCTGTTTTGTGCCAGAGTCCCAGGTCCTCTAGTGTGGAGGGTGGATGCCATCTCATTTTTTTGAAGGAAATGTTTCTTTATGCATTCCCTCCACTTCCTCTCATTCTAAAAGTCCTGTTCAAGATTCAACAGTGTAATCCCAAAATCTGGTTTGCGACTCCTGTTTGGCCGTGATAGCACTAGTTCCCTCTATTTCTGCATCTAGCCAGGGGCAATCATCACAAGTTACCTCACAGGGTGGATCTGTTCACACAAGATAAGGCATCTCTCATCTATCCCCATCTGTCCATGCTTCAACTGATACTGTGGGTGATAAAAATTTTGAGGATGTGATGCAGATCCTGCAGGAGGCCAGGAAACCTAGTACTAGGAAATCCTACTTATCAAAATGGAAGAGATTTTCTATTCTGTGTGTCTGTCGTAACCTGGACCCACTTACTGTAGATGTTTCATTGGTTCTCTCTTATTTGTATGAGTTGCTCAATGCTGGTTTGGCCTATTCTTCTATTAAGGCCCACTTATTGGCTATCTCTGCTTGTCTGCCTTTATCTCCTCCTTTATCTTCTAGATTTAAGCTTAAACAATTTCTTAAAGGCGTCCTTAATATTAGACTTCCCAGAAAGCCTGTTCCTCCTCCCTGGGATCTTAATTTTGTTTTTGAGAAGATAAATCAGGCTTCTTTTGACCCTGCTGCTTCAGCTTCCTTGCAATATTGTTTTTAGAAGACTATTCTGTTGTTAGCTCTAACTTGTGCCAGACAGTTGTCTGAGTCGCAAGCCCTTGTGGCTTGTCCTCCTTTTTTGATCTTTCATGAGGACAGTGTGCCCTTGTGCACTAATCCTTCTTTTATGCTTAAGGTATTTAATGAGTTGTCACTTAAGCAGTCTACTTTTTTCCCTTCCCACTATCAGACAGTGAGAAGGGGCTGCATACTTTGGCTGTGCACAGGCAAATCTGGTTTTATTTTCATAAGACAAAGGCTATTAAAAAATCTGATCAGTTGTTTGTTTCTTTTCATCCTAGGTCTTTGGGATGAGCTGTATGTAAGCAAATTACTTTTGCTTGGATTTCTAAGGCAAGAGCCTTCCTTCTTTTGTTAAGGCTAATTCTACTATAGCTGTGGCTTCTTCTGGTGCTCTTTTCAAGGGCTTGGATACTAATTCTATTCCTGAAGCAGCTACCTGGACTTCTGTGCATAGCTTTACCAAACATTACATGTTTGATGGTATCTCTAGAGGTAGGGCTGGTTTTACTAGTGCCATTCTTCATGGCTTCTTAGGGGGCTCTTGTGCTCCTTCCTCTTCCGAAGTTTCCTATTGAGCTTTGGCACTCTTCCATCAGTAAAGAATACTACAGACATGAATGTAGGGACATAGTACAGTTATGTAGATGTCCTTGGCTTCAGTGCTGTGGTATTCCCACCCTCCCTCCATCCCCTTTGTCCTTTGCCTTCCTGGATGTACAAGTTACCTCTTGGGTTCCTTAGGCTGGTATTCCTACTGGGGCAATCAGTTCTGAAGATGGTATGTCCGAACATCACCTTTATGCTGTATGCTACACGAGGAGCGTTTGGGTGACATTCAGCGTACCTTAAAGCAACACTAGACTGGTAGACTGGGTAGACAGTCAGGCTTCCATGGCAGGAAACCCCATCAGTCAAGAATACTACAGTAGTGAAGGCAAATATATTAACTGTTATGGTAAGATTTTACACAACTGTACTTTCCTCCTGCATGAGATAGTTTAGTGCTTTTTTTTTAAATACATTTTTCAGTTATTTTGTAGTGGGAGATAATGTTAATATAGGTCTAAAATTTTAAAGTCTGCTGAATTTCCTCCATTGTGTTGAGGGATACTGTGTGACTTTTTCCAGAGAAAGGCAATGTGGGATTATTGTATTCCCCTGGGCTGCTTGGATAAGAATCACATGTACTGCAATGTGACTGTAAGTAGCTCAGGTAACTAGTGGGGTAAGAGTCATACCAAATGCAGTGCGACTATAAGTAACTGTGGTATCTGCTGGGGTACAGTGTGACTTTATGTAGCTCAGGTAGTTGCTGGGGTAAGAATCACATCTAATGTCATTTTATGCTCAACTCCTGAGAGACTTGCTTGGCTACAAACATCTGCATTAGAAGCTGAAGCTAAGTGAAACTTGCAGTAGTGTATTTTAGTATTCTGTTAAGTACAAACTTGCAGTTTTAAAAGTACTGTATTTTCATTTTTTTCTGTTTCCTAATTGTGTGTTTCTGAACAGTGTGATGTGTGTCTGTTTGCTATAAGAGGGGGTGGTGCTATCACTTCTTTGTTATCTGATATTTAATAGCCTAGAGGGATTCCTCTGTACTTTAATTGCTAGCCACAAAGTTTGAGAAATCATTTTATGCTCAACTCCTGAGAGACTTGCTTGGCTACAAACATCTGCATTAGAAGCTGAAGCTAAGTGAAACATGCAGTAGTGTATTTTAGTATTCTGTTAAGTACAAACTTGCAGTTTTAAAAGTACTGTATTTTCATTTTTTTCTGTTTCCTAATTGTGTGTTTCTGAACAGTGTGCTGTGTGTCTCTCTGCAGTTAGTTCCCCACCCTCCCTTCCTGTTCCTGTGTTGGTGGCTCTGGAATTGCCCGCCCCTCCTGTAAGTCTGTATTAGAACACTCCTCCTGGGTCCATCTCATTTGCTCTCTTAACCGAGTACAGTGAAATCATATTCTGAGTCTAGTGTTCACTCTACTTAATACAGAGAGAAGATTTGAGAAGGCCAGTCTACTTAGGTTCTTCCTTCCTCTCTCCTTGCACATAAAAAAAAAAATTGCACTTTATTCATTTGCTTTTACTGTATTTGTCTTTCCTCCTACTTTATTTTGCTTTACTTAAACGTACTTAATTTTATTTATTCTGCTGCATTTATTACTGCTTGGTAGTAGCCTGATTAAATTGTAACTGTTATTCTAAGTATTTTGGTTTAAGCACTTGGGCTTCATACAGGCTGTTTTACATTAAGAAGGTTTGTGGTCTGCACTGTTGTGGCAGGACAGGTAGCTTACATCCTTCTAAGCTGGGAATTGCTGATTGAAGGCCCAGTGTCTGCTATTCTAAAAGTGTATTAGTTCTGGCTTAAGCACTTGGGCTTCAGGCCAGTTATTCTACATTAAGAAGGTTTGTGGTCTGCACCCTTGTGGGAGGAGAGGCTGGATTCTGCCCTTCTGAGTTGGGAATTTCTGGTCACAGGCTTATTGTGCCTGCTTATTTGAACTGTTTCTTTCTGAAATTGGTGCGACTTGTTGCTGTAGCATAGACCAGATTCAGGCCTGCTGAATCTATCTTTGTTTGTATAACCTGAGCACTGATCCAGGCCATCTTTTTTGGAGAAGGTTCCCCTGCACCCTAGTAAGCAGGGGTGTGCAGTTAGAACTTGTCTGATTGAAGACTGCTGGAACAGGGCACAGTTTTGAGCTTTTTTTCTGGTTAATTGGGTAACTTGTTTAAATCAGTTTGTTCATTTTCTATTGTTTTATATATATATGTATATATATACATATATATATATATATATATATATATATATATATATATATATATATAAATTGCACTTTAGTCATCTGCTTTTACTGTTTTTGTGTTTCTTCCCACTTTATTACTAGGGGCATTGACTACAACTCTGATCTGCGATATATAACAATAAGTATCCATTTCTGTGCATTTAAAGTGTTTTTTGAGTGTATCTGCTTTATTTTCCAAAAAAAAAACAACAGAACAAAAAAAATATGTACTTGTTTCCCCCCTTTCTAAGCTAGTATAGTCCAGTTTTCAGGTTAGTGCTGAATTCAGGGCTGTGTTACAAATCTCTGTGTTTGCCCATACCTTACTTGGATAGAAAGAAGTTCTCTGTTCGCCTGTGAAAGGGGAGCTTTGAGCAGCCTGTCTGTCCCTGGAGGAGTGCTTTCAGCCCAGAAATTAGTAGTTTATTGGCCATTTTGGGCTAATTTCTATCTCTTTCATTTCCCTGCTATAAATATCATAATTGCCCGGTTTTGCATGCCGGGCAGCGCCGGTTAGCTAGGGTAAAACTATTCCCGGCTCCACAAAGTCTCCTTTTCAGTTTTTCCCTTGGAACTAGACAAACTTTCAACTTAAGCACTCAAGCCATTCATTTCTCAGCCCGGTACTTGCTCTCTATTCGACCTTACCAGCCATCCAGTAAAACAGTTCACTGTACCTATCCAGGCATGTCCAAAGGGCAGTTTCAGGTGTACTCTCCAGTCCAACTGGTGAATCTGGGCATTTTGAGGCAATGTTACAACTTCCTCATGTACACAAACAACCCCCTCCTCCTACCACCAAACACTAACACATACGAGAGATGCAATTATACAGCCAAACTGGAGGCTGAGCTCTCTCAACCCAAGATTGGATCAGACAGTCAAGAGGAGAAGGGAAATACTTGCATCACACCACCAGTCTCACATAGACCCATTAAAACAGCACTGGCAAAAAACACACATAAATACATGAAAACATACTCGGAGGCTCTAAATAAAAATCTGCAAAGCCAACAGAGACCTCCAAAGCAAACATCCAAGCAACCTCCACCCCCCCAACACAAACCATGAAACACATACTTCACAAAACCAGTGTGCCATGCTATCACAGCCCTTAAGGCAAATAACATACCCAACATACTAGTAATAGCTGACTTTATAGTC
This sequence comes from Protopterus annectens, assembly GCF_019279795.1. NCBI lineage: Eukaryota > Metazoa > Chordata > Ceratodontiformes > Protopteridae > Protopterus > Protopterus annectens. Next base: position 479,110,668 of record NC_056743.1, read on the forward strand.
AGGCACACTGACATCCCACTCACTAGGCTGAATAAGGAGAAGGTTACTGTTAGCTGCCTGTCTGGTGCCAGGATCCTCCACATAACACAAGCACTCAGGTCACTCCAGAACAAGTACAAATATGACTCTGTCATTGTCCATATTGGTGTGAATGACCTGAGCCGTACCTCCCTGGACTGCATGAAAAGAGACATGGAAGAGCTCTCTGATCACGTAGCCCAGGCCGGTATGACCCTGACCCGGAGTAGCATCCTGCCCTCACCAAGAATGATACCACAGTATTAAGAAAAAATCCTCGATTTCAACAATTGGCTAAGTGTCTGGTGTCATTCAAAGGGGATCCAGTGTCTGTCTGCCTGGGATGACATGCTCGACAAGCTACGCTGCTTCACTAGAGATGGCTTGCACCTGTCACCCTTAGGCTTTTGAATATTGGCCAAGGCTCTTGCCACCCCCATAGTGCATTTTTTAGGCAAGGCTCGAAAGACAAACCCACCACCATAAATAGCACAAGTAACAAAAAACTGAGGGTAATGCTACTCAATGCCAGAAGTCTAAACCTCAAAATGCACGCACTCAAGGCACTCCTCAGTATGGAGAAAATTGATATATGTGCAGTAACAGAAACCTGGTTTAAGGCTCCAGAGAGCACCCCAGGACCACCAGGCTACAACTCATACCATACATTTCAGCCACAGAACCCAAACCAAAATACAAAAGGTGGGGGCGTATCCATATTCATCAAAGATACCCACACCTCCAGGGTAGTGGCACAGCACGATGCTTCAGAGATCATCCACGTGCAACTAACAATGGGCAAAACTGCAATTCAAGCTATAGCTTGCTACAGATCACCCACCATGTCCCAGGACCCCCATTCCACGTTTCTGGAAACACTGGGAAACATAAAGGTCCTACCAAACACCCTAATATTGGGTGATTTCAGTTACCCAAACATTAACTGGGAGAACTACTCAAGTACTAACTCCCTTGCCCAACATTTCCTAGAATTTGTAAACTCAAATGCCCTGGTTCAACTGGTCAGCACTCCCACCAGAGGTGACAACATATTGGACCTGGTCATCACCAGCATGGGCGACCGGTGTTCCACACCAGAGGTCATCCTCTCGCTGGTTAGATCTGACCATAAACAAATCACTTTGGATATCCACATTCCGGCCCCACCCCCAGACAAGAAAACAACCGTGAAAAACTGTTCAAAAGCAAACTTCTACTTAAGACTGAGGTGGAAAGTTTCAAAGCCCCCCATGCTGAAGGATAACGCTGTCCAAGCTGCAAAATCCTTTACTAGTGCATTCTACGGGCACCTACAAGAATTCATGGATCATGCCATCCCAAGCAAAACCAAGATTTACTCCTCCAAGAAAAGGAAACCAGTCTGGTGGACTCCTGCCATAAACAAGCTATACATTAGAAGGAGGAAACTAGTACAGAACAAGAGTAAAATCCCAAGAAGGGAAGACATCCCTGATCAGTATCAGCAAGAAACTACGATCCCTCATAAAATCATCCAAGACTTGGAAAGAAAAATTGCCAAGGACTCCAAAGATAACCACAAGGCATTCTTTAGCTATGTCAAGAATCTAAGTGGCAATGCTCAGATTTGCTTGGAGTTAGTGCAGAATGGCACAAAATACACTGAACCGACCGATATCGCCAACATCCTGGCAGACAGGTTCAGTGCAAACTTCACCCCCCTCTCACCCCCAAAAGGGCCCATAACCATACCAGAAGAATGTAGAGTCCCTGAAATCACAGACACTTAGGTTAAAACAGCCCTCTCCAAAGCCAAAAACACAGCATCAATGGGACCAGACAGTGTCCCAGGCTGCGTCCTACATGAGCTCAAAGACGAACTAACCCCTCACCTAAACACACTGTTCAAATTCAGCCTCTCCACAGGCTATGTACCCATAGAGTAGTGCACAGCAATGGTTATTCTGCTCCACAAAGGTGGAGCCACAACAGACCCCATGAACTATCGCCCTATAATCCTGACTAGCTTGATCTGCAAGGCTGTGGATTGCATCATCATGGAACTCATTAACAGAGACATTGGGAACCTCCAAACACTGGACCCTACCCAGTTTGGCTTTGTTAAGGTCAGATCATGCCTCCTAAACCTGGTGGACTTCTTTGATACAGTTACCAAGGCTATAGACGAGGGAAAGCTGGTACACACAGCCTACCTAGACCTCGCTAAGCCCTTCAACACCATTCCCCATTCTGGTATTATAGACAAGCTCACCAGCCTGAACATAAACCCCTACGTCACAAGATGGGTTGCCACCTGGCTCATGGACAGAACCCACATGGTGAGAGTTGCGAGAACTAGGTCCAACTCTAAACCAGTTACAAGTGGCATTCCCCAGGGCTCAGTCCTAGTGCCCCTCCTGTTTGGCATATACTTCTCAGAGGTACAGGCAAGCACAGGAGGACTATGGCTGACCAAGTTCACAGACGACTGCAAACTAGGGGCTATAATTGACTCTCCAGCTGACACAGACATCCTACAAAAGTGTCTCACTGAGATGGATACCTGGTGTCAAAATCATGGCCTCAAGCTAAATGCCAAAATGTGCATAGTCATCCCCTTTGGAAAAAACAAAGTACCCACAAACTACTACATAGGTGGTGGTCCCCTAAATATGGAAGACATAATAAGGGATCTGGGGACCCAAGTAGATAGTAATCTCACCTTTGATAATCACATTGCCAAAGTGATTAGAAAATTCTTCTACTTGGCCCACCTAATCACAAAAAGATTCGCATCCAGATCAAAAGAGGTCTTTGTGCTCCTCTACTCATCACTCATCAGACCCATCATAGAGTACAACTCCCCATTTGGGATGTATCTTACAAGACACCTGCAACAGCTGGAAAGACCACAGAAGTACCTCACCAAGAGGATCACTGGCCTCAAACAGATGCCCTATGCAGCTTGACTGAGGAAACTACAGCTGTACTCGGTTGCATACCACCTACTCAGAGGTGATCTCTGCCTGACATGCAAAGCCATGTCCAACCCAGAATTGGTGGACATGCTCCACCTAAAGAAAACCTTATGCCCTTGACCCACATGCTCTAGGGATCTAAACCTCACCACAACAATAAATAGGACATGCTTCAAAAGAAACCTTGACGAGTGGATGGGAAACAGAAAATTTACCTCAGGGATCACTTCAGTGGCTCTGTTGTACAGAGGCACAGGGAACTAATCTAAGGGGGTGGTGAAAGCCAACACATTCTGGCTAGGCTTATAAATGCCTTCAGGCAGATAGCCTAGTACCTACCTATGAACCTATAATGCACTGTGACTGTAATTTGCTGTGCTACCTGCAGGAGTAAGAATGATCCTTCCTTTCTCCAGTCACAGTGACCATGGATGCTTCCCCACTTGTAGGGCATTATCAGGGAAGGACAGTCTAAAGCACATGCTCCCAAACAGAAGTCAGTCTTCAGATCATTACATTGCAGATGACATCAGTCCTTTACAGGCCTTTCAGAACTCTCTCCCTTCAGGTCTGATATCTATTTGGACAGACATGTCAGTAGTCTAGTACATCAACAAACAAGGAGGAGACAGATATTACCCCTTGTGTGTCAAAAGAGGCCATGAGAGTGTGGGAGTATGTAATATACTACTGCAGATTTTCAATAGCAATGCATATCCCTGTGAGATCAAAAATACTCATCAACATATTTAGATACATCCTGCTGTCTCCCAAATGATCCCTCAATCATTTAGTAGTAGTGTATATCTTCAGCTGATGGGGCTCATCTTGTTGCGACTGCTTCGACTATCCCTGCGCCATCAAAAGCTACAAGTTCTTTCCTTTCATTCCTTATGAAGGAGAGTCACCCTGGGGAACTCTAATGCACCCTTGACCCTGGGTCTCCTTTATGCCATTCACCTTCATCAGAATATACTGCTACTTTACCAAAGAATGAAAAGAGAAAAAGCTAGAATAAAAGGACTCTGCTAATGATTGTGATCCTTCCATGTATGAAGCAACAGACAACTCTGTGAGGTGCTTTGGCAGCCCTCATGTCCAGGCCCAATACCTCTACTGTGACTCCCTCTGGAGTGAGCCAGGGCAGCAGACCTCTCGACTTTTCTATCTCCTCGCATTGCTTGCCTCAAAATTAGATGTACAGATGTGCACGACTGATGGAAATGTTTCATCTTACATGGCATACCTCAGCAACTTCCAGTCATATACTATTACTAACCAGTTCAAAACATAAGATCATCCAAGAATTGCCCAGAAATTTATGGCCCTTATGAAATCTCAGGATAGCAGCCAGGCATTACATTCTACCCGTCGCTTCTCCCATTGAAAGACCAATAGCTATATATTTTCAAGAGCAGTGTATTTCTTCAGGATCTGAGAATGTGGAAGAGTTATCTTATGAACATCTTCCCCATAAATCCTATCCTGATTCTGCTTCAGGACTAAACCTTTCTTCTGCTTCTCCCCTGGAAAGTTTATCTTTGGTGTTTCCATTATATAAGATGAAGGAATACTTTCAGTATGAAAGCAAGGAATTCTCTCAGACCTAAACCCATTACAGGCAGGTGTAAAGCTTGCCACCCACCAGACCACTATCTATCTCACCAGTCCATGTGGCATTAGGGAATGTCTTCAGACATGTCTTACACCCAGACTCTCATTCCCACTGCCCCAAGGAATGCTGCACAATTTTTATATAGTGTTTAACACACACAAGCACCTCTACAAGAATACACATGCTGATCCATTTCTAGTCTGAATGAGAAGGCGTTTATCTTCCAGGCTGACCTTGTATTCAGTAGCACTCTGTAGAGCAAGGGTATTGTGGAGAGGCATAAAGGAATAGGCCTGACTAAGGCTCACCTTGTTATGGTCTTTGATCAAAACTTTTAAAGTGGGAGTTTTTTTGGTGGCAAAAACTTCTGTCTGTGGCACCACCCCCCCCCCTTTTTTTTGCTATGCTGAGAAAAACTTCCCAACGCAGTTGCCATTCCTGAGGGTGGGGGGCACACAACAGGCTACTGATTAAAGGGAGTCTGCTAGTTGATTGGTTTCTTATGGTAGGTACTGTGCCATAAGGTGCAGGCCTAGTGAGTTTGCATTTTCCCAAAGGTCCAGGGCTGGGTAACAGTGAGTAAGAGTGAGTAGCCCACTGCTGTTTTATGTACCACATATCTGTGTTATTGTCTGTCTTTACCAGTAATTAGATGCCATACTATTGCTTATAGGTTGTGCAGCAGTGAACAATTTCCTTACTACCATTGACATATTGTCAAAGACATGATCACTGTCCACGTGCATTACCAAATTCTTCATCAATGTGTGTACTTTTAGGGTAATATTACCAATGTGGTAGTTTGCAGTGTTAGTCATCTTCTCAAAGGATACTATTATGTGTTGGTTGACATGGATTTTTCATCATATCTCTTACACCACTTATTGGTCAATGTCATGCATTCTAAGAGGGCATTTGTGTCTCTATGGAATTTTAGGATTGTGACTACTTTGCAGTTATCTCCAAACTTGGTCATCCATGTGCCCTATTGTTTCATGTTGGCTTCAGAGAACTAGATGCCAGAAATGAGCATCCACATCACTGTGTTGATGCTTTCCACTAGTGGCTGCCCTTTTCGTGGAGGTGCATTCCCTTGTATTAATTTCTTGGGTCATAACTTTGCTGTAACTGGCTTATCCACTGGGTACTGTAGGGATTTAAATCTGGACAATCCAAAAACATCAAACATTTTATCAGGATAACGTCAAGACCAGAATGGCTAAAACTGTCTACTGATGGAAAGATACTCTGATTAACAGCCATAAATAGCCATTATGTTCTAGTTATTATTTACTGGTCAACAGTTATCCGCACTCAGATCACTCCAAAAGTTTTCACTTTATTGATCATGGGCCTCAATCGTATTTATTTGTTTTATTTTTTTAATTGCAGATCAAATGTATGGAGTCAGTTTTTAGTTACTCATTGAAACCAAATTACCAGAATAAGTGCATTTCCCTTCTTTTGTGATATAGGACTAATCCAGTTTAATTGCTGAGAATGGACAGAATGGGTGGGGAATGTGGAGCCCAGGTGCAGAGACAGATCAAAGTCAGCTTCTCAGGTATCCAGCTTCACTGTTATTCTCATTGTTTTCCCTTTTTCATTGAAATAGCCCTTTCTCTACTTTCTGATGCAGGACTGCTTTCAACTCCAGACACTTTTATGAACAATGTGTATTGCATCAGTATGATTCCTACATTCTGCATACAGTCATTTCAATTCCCCTAGTCTCAATGGCTTTAATTCAATCGCTAATTTTCATCTAGACTATTACTTCAGGTAAGCAGGGGATCAGCCAGTTTGAATTTATGCAGAACCGTTATCAGCATAAGGTCCAAGAAGGGAAAGGAAGTCAAGATAAATAGTAAATGCAGTCTAAAGGAATGAAAATGCTGTGGGCTAAGACAACAGCAAAGAAGATTTCCATATGGTGTAGTTCCAGTACCACTTTGGTATGGGATAGAGGAGATCAAATGACTGCATCTTTAATTCCACACTCTATGCAAAAAAATGCATTTGGTAGGGGTTAGCATAGAAGAAATGGAGACAAGGAACTTATGTTGATTAAGCAGGGAAAGGAGACACGGATATTGTGATATCACATATCATATTTGATAGTCACATCCCCACAGTAGTCAGGAAGTTCTTCTATGTGGCACACCTCATCATAAAAGGGTTCTCATCCAGGAAAAAAGAGGTCATTGTTCCCCTCTTCTCATCACTCATTAGACCCATTATAGAGTACAACACCCCTTTTGGAATGTACCTCATAAGACATCTGCAGCAGCTGGAAAGGCCACAGAAGTACCTCACAAAGAGGATTACTGGCCTCAAACAAATGCCCTACACTGACCGCCTCAAAAAACTCCAGCTTTACTCCGTAGCATATCACCTACTCCGAGGTGATCTCTGCCTGACATATAAAGCTATGTCAAACCCAGAGCTGTTGGACATGCTACACCTAAAGAAATCCCAATCCCTCCGAGCTACACGCTCTAAGGACCTAAACCTTGTCACCACAATAAACAGGACACACTGTAGGGATAGATTCCTGCCCCAGAGACTTCCTATACTCTGGAACAAGCTACCCGTATATGTCAAGCAAAGTTCTTCATTAGCACTCTTCAAGAAAAATCTTGATGAGTGGATGGGAAATAGGAAATATACCCTGGGAATCACTTCAGTGTCTCTGCTCGACAATGGCACAGGAAAATAACTTTCTTGGGTGGCGTGAGCCATGGAACCTTGCTGGCTAGGCTTACATAGGCCCTTGGGCCGATAGCCTAGTACCTACCTATGAACCTATATATTGAGTCATGGATTGTAATACACATTGTCCAGGTCACTGCTTCCATCCAAATGATGGCTAGTATCTCACAAGCAAGCAAAGACCATTCAAAGACCTGACTACACAAACAGACCTCATCCCAGTCTGTTATCTTTGCACCTGTATGTATTTGCTCTTCAGCATTTGTTTGGTGTTGTCCTTGCTGGAGATTTTGAGTATCATAATGGGATTTGATAACTACAGCTATTTCACAGCCATCATCAGACTTCATGGCAGCGAAGTATATGTGTGTGTGTGTGTGTGTGTGTATACTATCCATCCACAACCACTTTTTCCCATTTTTGCACATATGGCCGCTGTGTCACTTCAACTGTGCCAATCATCTAGAGCCAAGGTTTACTTCCCCGGGTGGCTAGCTCTGTCGCAGTAGTTAGTTCTTCTGCACTATGCAATTGCACGCACACTCACACCTATGGCCAATTTAGTGTGTCCAATTCACCTGCTGCATGTCTCTCTCTCTCTCTCTATATATATATATATACATATGCATACATACGTACACATGTGTGTGTGTATGTACATTTGTCTATATATATCTATCTATTTGAATATATATAGACAGAAACAAAAAACAGGTTGTCAGCAAAACACACACACACAAAACACTCACTACACTTACAAAGAACCAGACACATAGACCCACATATGAGGAGGTGCTCACATGTAACTTACCCAAACACACACCAAACTGCTTTAAGTCATCATAGATGACCAACTTAAATTCAACCTACATGTCCACAGTTGCATTAAAAAAACTTGCCAAAAACCTGGACTACTTTATAGAAATAAAAAAATTCCTTACAAAAAGATCTCTAATCACACTTGCCCATGCCTGCCTTCTCCCAAGCCTCCTCTGTGGGTCCCAAATCATAATTGACATCCAGTCCTTTCTACTCATCAAGCTGGAAACCACCTACAACAAAATCACAAGGTTTGCAACTATTCTACCCTCAAACTCTCATCACTGTCAATCCCTCAATATTTTAAACTAGAGTTCCCTAAACAGCTTCTCTTTTCACAACTACTTGGCACTAATTCAATTTTCAATAAACCCTCGTTCTGCCTTGACATTTCTTCTATCATCTCTCAATATACTCTAGCGAGATACCTTAGGAGTGCTGACCAAAACCTCTTAGATATTTATAAGGCCAAAAAATCTAATGGCCAAAACCTATACTGGTACTTCCCAGCTGTATAAAAACCCTCAAGGAACACTTATACAGCACCTGGGCATGTCACTGTAAAAACACTCCATGAACTTCCTCCATACAGCTTCACCTTGCTATCACTCAATCTCTGTCCTTCCATACCAACTCCTCTTTATCCCTCAGTAATGACACACCCTTTTATTAACTACTTTTAGAATTGTACTGTAGTATTGTCTTAGAACTAGACTAACTTTTTCTCAGTAACAGTTCTGTTTAGTTAGTCAAATTTTCTGCTACTTACTGTTTTTCACTCTTTTTCACTCAGTGATGTTGCTAATTATTTTTATGTAGGATATGCTCTCTAAAAATGTCGTTCTGTACTTTAAATATGTTATGGCTTTAAATATGTTATTCTATTGTATTTTAAGTTTATAATGATGTGGAACTTTTCTCCCTGGGCCTCTGCTGAAAAAGGGCTCTTGCTCAGTCGGACTTTCCCAGTCAACAAATGTCAAATAAATAAACCTCAAAGGCAGTGTTGACAAACACTGCATGCACACAAACAAGACAACTCCCACCACAACATATAAAACCACATGTCACTGAGCCTCAACTATCAAGCCCATGAGCCATAACACCACACAACCCAATATTTGCGTCATAGTAGAATCCACTGTGAGAGACAATGAAGTCCTTGTCATCAGGCAAGATAAGGAGTAGGTTACAGTTACTTGCCTGTCAGGGGCCAAAATTCATCACATCATGCAAGCACTTGGGTCACTAAACCTCAAGTACCAGCATGACTCAGCCATATTCCATGTGGACATAAATGACCTGAGATGTACCTCCATGGAATATATAATGAGAAACAGGATTCAACTCTCAGAATATGTGACACAGGCTTGTATGAACCTACCATTGAGCAGCAGTCTACCATCTCCATGGATGATGCCACAATACCGACAGGAAATGATTGACTTTAATAATTGGTTTACCTATTCGTGCCATTCCAAAGGGGTCCAGTATTTGTCAGCCTTGGAGGACATGACTGACAGGCAGCGATGCTTTGCCACGACTGTTCTTCACCTGTCACCACTTGGCTTTTGAATATTGGTCAAAACATTATCCAATTTTTCTAGGCATTGAAAAATTGGCAAACCTTCCTACATAATAAAATCTACTCAGGATAATCTAAAGGTATTGTTGCTGAATGCTAGGCTTGTTAAATGACATGGAAGCATTCCTCACACTGGAGAATGCTGATGGCTGTGAATTTACTGAAGCTTGGTTCAAAGCCATGGAAAGCATGTCTGTACTGGTTTTCACACATTCTTATCCCCCCTGCACATGAAAGGGCAAAAGGTGGAGGTGTATCCATATACATAAATGATAAGCACACCTCAAGACTGGTCAAACAATGGGACATGCCTGAGCTACTCTGTGTCTAATTAGCCATAGGGAAAATCCATTACCATATCATTGCTAGCTACAGGTCACCCACCATTACCCAGGAAAGCCATACATCATACCTACATTTAATGGACTCACTTATATTCAGCCCAATAGTATACTTGTGGGTGATTTCAACTTCTACTCCATTACCTGGAAGGCATACATGACCACTAACATGCAGGCTCAAAGATTTCTAGACTTTGCTGTGGTGGTGCAGCGGTTAGCATTGCTGCCTCACAGCAAGAGGTTCTCCAATTCGATCCTCGGCTGTGGTGCCTTCTGTGCGGAGTCTGCATGTCCTCCCTGTGGTCACATGGGTTTCCTCCGGGTGCTCCAATTTCCTCCCACATCCCAAAGACATGCTGTAGGTGGATTGGACACTCTAAATTGGCCCTAGGTGTGAGTGTGTGCATGTGTGTGCCTTCTGCGGAAGGTTGGGCGCCGAGCTGTCAAATCGACACCGTAAAACTCCACTGCCAATCATGAGCAGACAAGTGATCTGCTGTGGCGACCCCTAACCAGGAAAAGCCGAAAGAAGAAGAAGAAGTCAATGCAAATGTCCTGCAGCAAGTTGTCTGCACTCCCACTAGGTGTACAAATATGATATCCTTGAGTTCGTACTCACAAATATGGGAGAGCATTGCACATCCCAAGTGTGATGTCCTCACTGGTTAGATCACTCTCCCTTAAAATAAATGTAAAACTGGAAAATAAATGTAAAACTGGAACACAAACTTAACCTCAACATCTTTAGGAACTTTTCTGAGGCAAACTACATTTTATTAAGCGACACTGTTGCCAGTTTCCAAGCTCCCCTAAATACAGAAAACATTGAAGCCTATACGGAGGTTCATAGGTTCATACTAGGCTATCTGCCCTGGGGTATTTATAAGCCTAGCCCGATTGTGTTTGGCTTACGCCACCCCTTGATTTGAGTATACTGTGCCCTTTTTAAAGTTTAGTTTACTGTGCCTCTGTCTAATAGTGACACAGAAGTAATCCCTGGGACAAACCTATGATACCCATCCACTCATCAAGATTCTTCTTGAAGAGAGCCAGTGAGGTGCTCTGCCTAACATGAATTGGAATTCTATTCCAGAGTGAAGGGAGCCTCTGAGTTATGAATCTGTCCCTCCAGCATGTTCTATTTATTTCTGTGCTGAGGTTCAGGTCCCTCGAGCGCGTGGCTCTAAGGGATTTAGATTTACTGAGGTGGAGCATGTCCATTAATTCTGGGTTGGACATAGCTTTATATGTCAGGCATAGATCGCCTCGAAGTAGGCGGTATGCAACTGAGTAGAGCTGGAGTTTTTTTAACAGAGCAGCATATGGCATCTGTTTGAGTCCCTTGATCCTCCTGGAGAGGTATTTTTGGGGTCTTTCTAATTGCTGCAGGTGTCGGGTAAGGTACATCCCAAAGGGGGCATTGTATTCTATGATGGGCCTGATGAGGGATGAATAAAGGGGCACGATTACCTCTCTTGATCTAGATGTGAATCCTTTCATGATGAGGTGGGCTATGTAGAAGGTCTTTCTAACCACTTTGGCAATGTGGTTGTCAAAGGGGAGATTGCTATCAACTTGGGTCCCTAGATCCCTAATTACTTTCTCTGTACTTAATGGGTTACCGCCTATGTGGTAATTTGTGGGCACATTGTTTTTGCCAAAGGGTATGACTATACACTTTTCGGCATTTAGTTTTAGACCATGGCTCTGGCACTAGTTATCCATCTCTGCGAGACCTTTTTGAAGGATGTTTGTGTCAGCTGGAGAGTCGATTATGGCGCCCAGTTTGCAGTCATCTGCGAACTTGGTGAGCCATAGTCCTCCCACGTTGGCCTGTACCTCAGAAAAGTAAATACCGAACAAGAGAGGTCCCAGGACAGAACCTTGTGGGACGCCACTTACGGTTTAGTCTGACATGGCTCCAGCAACTCTGACTCTGTGGGTTCTGTCTTTGAGCCAGTTTGAGACCCATCTTGTGACATAGGGGTTTATATTTAGGCTGGATAGCTTATCTATGATGCCCGAGTGGGGTATTGTGTCAAATGCCTTTGCGAGGTCCAGATAGGCCGTGTGGACTACCTTCTCCTCATCTATGGCCTTGGTGACTGTTTCGAAGAAGTCGACCAGGTTTGAAAGGCAGGATTTGCCCTTGATGAAGCCAAATTGGGTAGGATCAAGTGTCTGTAGGTCCCCAATGTCTTTGTTTATGAGTTCCATGATGATCCTCTCCATAGCCTTGCAGACTAGGCTAGTCAGGCTTATGGGGCGATAGTTTCCAGGGTCTGCAGAGGTGCCACCTTTGTGGAGTGGGACCACTGTTGCTGTACACCATTCTTTGGGCACATATCCTGTAGTGAGGCTGAGATTGTACAGCAGTTTTACTTGAGGGATTAGTTCTTCTTGGAGTTCATGTAGGGGCGCATTTAACCGGACACCATCTGGTCCCATGGAAGCAGTGTTTTTGCTTTGGAGAGGGCGCCTTCACCTGAGCATCAGAGATGTTTGGGAGGCTGGACTCTGCTGGGGTAGTTAGTTGCGCTGTTGGGGGGGGGGGAAGTTTGCACTGAACCTGTCTGCCAGGATATTGGCGATGTCTGTGGGTTCAGTGTATTTTTGTCAGAATCAACTCAGAACAAGTCTGGGAGTTGCATCCCAGGTTCCTAACATAACTGAAAAAGCCTTATGATTGTCTTTAGTGTCCTGTGCAATTTTCTCTCGAAGCTGGCCTTGGAGGATTTTATGAGGGATCATAATTTTTGCTAGTACTGATCAGAGATGCCTTCCCTTTTAGGGATTTTGCTCTATCATGTAGTAGCTTCCTCCTTCTGTTGTACAGTTTATTTATGGCTGGGGTCCACCAGACTGGACGCCTGCCTTTGGATGATTGGGTCTTGATTTTGTTTGGGATAGCATGATCCATGCATTCCTGGAGATGTCCATAGAATGCATTTATATAGGATTCTGCAGTTTGGGCCGTAGTTTCCACTGGCCCTGGGGCCTTGAAGGATTCCACTTCGGTTTTGAGAAGTGTGAAGTTTGCTTTTGAGAAGTTTTTCACTGTGGTTTTCTGGGCTGGGGGTGGGGTTGGGATGTGGATATCCAGTGAAATTAATTTATGGTCTGATCTTACCAATGAGGAATATACTTCTGGTAAGGAGCATAGAGTCCCCATGTTGGTAATGATCAGGTCTAGTATGTTTTCCCCTCTTGTGGGAGTGGTGACTAGTTGTTCCATAGCATTTGAGTTTATAAATTACAGGAACCTTTGGGCTAAGGTGCTGGGGCTTGAGTAATGCTCCCAGTCTATGTTTGGGTAGTTGAAGTCGCCCAATATAATGGTGTTCGGAGAGATCTTCATGTTCTCCAATGTTTTCAGGAACGCCGAGTGGGATTCCTGACTTTGAGAGGGTGGTCTGTAGGATGCTATAAACTGAAAAGCAGTCTTGCCCACTGTCAGTTGCACATGGATGGTCTCCGATACTTCGTGCAATGCCACTAACCTGGAGGTGTGGATATCCTTGATAAATATGGAAACTCCCCCTCCTTTTGTGGTTCAGTCCAGGTTTTGGGGCCGAAAAGCATGACATGAGGTATAACCTGGTAGTGCTGGGGTGCTCTCTGGAGCCTTGAACCAGGTTTCTGTCACTGCACAGATATCGATTTTCTCCATACTGAGGAGAGCTTCGAGTGCATGCATCTTGAGGTTAAGACTTCTGGCATTTAGCAGCATTATAAACCACCAATGACCAGCAAAAAACGATAGTGAACACGCAGTAATGAAGAAATAATGATTATTTATTTATAATTCCTTCAAATCCAGACCGGTTTCGGCTATTCAGCCTTTATCAATGAGTACAATAAAGTTTTTTTGAATGAAATAAAGCAGCCTGCATTTATGCTAGTCTCTGATTACCTGGAAGCAATATTACAGCACCACCCAGTGGCTGGAGTAACAAAGTGCATGTTCCATTCTTGATTAAAGCATATGACCAGTGACAAAAAAATGCCAGAGGTGTAGATATTAAGTCATATTTTTAAAGATAAAAATCAAAGCTCTGAAAGTAAGCCATTATATGACATACATATTACAAGGTAATAGACCAATACCATAGTCACTATTTGTGAATGCATATCATAGTGTAAAAAGCAGAAAATATATACCACTAGTATATATATATATTTTGAAGGGTGATAACCACAAGTTCAAAAGCATTACCCTTAGTTTCTTGTTCCTTGTGCTGTCTGTGGAGGTGGGTTTGACTTTTGAGCCTTGCCTAAAAAAGGCACTATGGGGATGGCAAGAGCCTTTGCCAATATCCGAAAGCCCAGGGGTGACAGGTGCAAGCCGTCCCTAGCGAAGCAACGTGGCTTGTCGAGCATGTCATCCCAGGCTGACAGATACTGGCTCCCCTTTGAATGACACCAAATTTTAGCCAATTGTTAAAATCGATCATTTTGTCTTTATACTGTGGCATCATTCTAGGTGAGGGTAAGATGCTGCTCAAGGTCAGGGTCATACCGGCCTGGGCTACATGATCAGAGAGCTCCTCTATGTCTCTTTTCATGTAGTCAAGGGAGGTATGTCTCAGGTCATTCACGCCAGCATGTACAATGACTGAGTCATATTTGTATTTGCTTTGGAGTGACGTGAGTGCTTGCGTTATGAGGCAGATCCTAGCGCCCGACAGGCAGCTCACTGTGACCTTCTCTTTATTCAGCCTGGTGAGTGGGACGTCAGTGTGTCTGACAATAGAGTCACCTATTACAAGAGTATCAGGTGTGTTATTCAGCCTTAAGGGCTGTGACTGCTTGGCACACTGACTTTGTGTGCTATGTGTTGTACGTGTTTTGTTTTGGGGTAGCGTTTGCTTGGATGTCTGCTTTGGAGGTCTCTGTTGCTTAGGTAGATTTTTATTTAGAGCCTCAGTATGTTTTTGTGTTTTATGTGTTTGGTTCGCTGTTGTGGTGGGACTATGTGATACTGGAATTGTGTTGTGTGAGGTTACCTTCTCCTCCTGACTGGTTACACCAGTTTTGAGATGAGAGCTCAGCCTCCAGTTTGGCTATATGGTTGCATCTCTCACATATATTTGAACCTGTTTGGAGGAGGAGAGGGTTGTCCGTGTACATGAGACAGTTGTAACATTGCCTCAAAATTCCCAGATTCACCAGCTGGACTGGAGAGGAAACCATTGACTGACCTTTGGACATGCTAGAGTAATATAGGGAACTGAATTAAAACGGACCAATAGGGGACAAGGTAATCATAGAGAGTATAAGAGTAAATAGTGCTTATGGTTTATTAGTGCTAACTTGTAAAATTACTTATTTGGACAAGTGAGGGGCCTTAGAATGAGAATATGGTGTTTAATTTGAGAGACAGAGCAATTATAAGGGAAAACGTGAAGAGCAGACTAAAAGAGGGAGATCAAGGAGTTAGGAATTGACCCAAAATGGCCAATAAAACTACAGTTTCAAGGCAGTAACCACTCCCACAGGGGCAGGCAGGCTGCTCAATGTTTATCACTGCCACTGATGAACACAGAGACTTCCCTTTAGCCCAAGCAAACAATGGCCTCCAAGAAACTTACAAACAGTTCAGAACAGCAAATCTGTAACTGAACTTTTTTAAATCTCAGAAAAGTGGGAAAAAAGCAAGATTTTTTTTGTTTTTGTTTTTTTAAGGAAAGCAGAGGTTCACAAGTATCAACAAGTTAGAACAGTGCAGTAAATGACCCCACACTTGAGTGCTAGGCCAGAGACAGATAAAATGCAAGTTTTAAGAAAAAAACGATTTTAAAAATAAGTGCAGGCAGGAAATTCAGTAATCAGCTCTAGGTTGTGTTCTAAATACAGTTACCAACACAGAAATCAAGTTTAACAAGCCAGAAAATGCTCAAAAGTAGGTGGCAATGCAGAAAAACTTAACAAATAATCTGAAGCAAAATACTTAAAATCTCAAAAGTGGCTCCTTTCTTCTCTTAGCGTGTACACAAAAGCCCTATATGAGCATGTAAACATCTGCATAGAAATGCCAGTACCAGACAGAAATAATCCTAAGACAAACCAGAAAAACAAGCCAGCCTGGTGGAACTCTGATATAAATAGGTTGTCAACAGAAGAGAATTCTGTGTAGAAGCAAGAGAGAATGTGCACAACAGAGCAAACACTCCATCACTAGTGTAAACAAGCAAATCAGGGGACTAGTTAAGTCTTAAAGACTAGGTTTTGAGGCAATAATAGCCCCCAAACTAAGGATAACTAAAAGGCATTTTTCTGCTATGTCTATAATCTTAAGGGTGATACCCAACAATGTGTGAAATTATTTGTAGATGGCATCAACTATACTCAGCCCAAAGATATAGCAATTCTCCTGCCCAATTTCAGCTATAATTTGTCTTCCCCAATACCTTTGGTTACCCCCCCAAGGAAATACCCTCCACCATTCCCTTGCCAGTTATCACCAAAGAACAGGTTGCCACTGCTCTCTCTAGAGATAAAAACAGGACTTTAATGAGTCCCAACAATATTCTAGGGTGCCTCTTAAATAGCTTGAAAGGGGATCTATCAGACCCACTAGGATCTATATGTAACTAGAGCCTCCAGACTGGCTTTATGTCTGTGGAGTGGAAGACAGCAACCTTCATCCCTCTGCATCAAGGAGGACCATCAACAGATCCAAGACATTAAAGACCCGTAAGTTTGACTAGTCTGTATGCAAGGCCATGTAATGAATAATCATGGACTTGATAAATAACGACATAGAAAGCCTTCAAACACTGTACTCATCCTAGTTCAGGTTTGTCAAGGGCAGGTCATGCCTGCTCAGTCTGGTGGACTTCATTGAGATAGTCACAGGGGCTATGGATGAGGATAACACAGTGTGTACTGTCTACCTTAACCTGATTAAGGCATTGGACACAATTTCCCACTCGTGTATTATAGATAAACTCACAAAGCTATGCATAAATCCCTATGTCAATTGATGGACAACCAAATGGCTCATGGACAGGACAAATGTTATTAGATCTGGTGAATCCAGATCTAGCAAAAGGCCAGTTACTAGTGGTGTACCACAGGGCTCAGTGCTGGGACCACTCCTGCTTGGAACTTACTTCTCTGAAGTCAACGCTAATGTAGGAGACCTTTGGCTAACTAAGTTTGGTGATGACTGGAAGTTGGGGGCAATCACTGAATTCTACAATGATGTAGATACTCTTCCAAAGAATCTGAATGAGACAAATGACTGGTTCCAGGGCCATGGTCTAAAATTAAATGCAAAAAATGCATAATCATACCCTTTGAGAAGTCAAATACCCCTCAAATTACAACATTAATAGCACAAACCCTACGAGAGGACTCGGGTGAGAGATCTGGGTACACAGATAGATAGTAGCCTGAACTTTGACTGCCATGTGTCCACAGTGGAGAGAAAGTCCTTCTATGTGGCACAGCTTATAAATAAAGTCATAGCATCCGGATCCAGGGAAGTTATAGCCCCACTGTACTCAGTCCTCATCAGACCAGTAATCGAATACACTGCTCCTTGTGGCATGCACATGACCAGACACTTGCAAAAGCTGGAGCAGTCTCAGAGGTTCAGTTTAGGAAAAAATGCAGGATGTAAACAGCATGTCCTATGCAAATAGACTAAATGTTCTAGCCCTTTAGTCTGTCTCCTACTAACCTGTTACTTGAGTCACACTTTTAATAATCTGGTCAACTGGCTTGTTACTTGTAATAGTATCAGTAAAGGGTCAGTGACATGGATGCTGTTAGGAGTAGCTATACTGGTATTTTAGTCAAAATACCTCCTGCATGCCAGTGTATGAGTGTGTGCATGTATATATGTATATACATCCACCAGCACACACACAGATGAATGTGCATCTGTACACATAAACAGAGGCCCACACAAATAGAGAGACAGATTTCTATAGACTCACATATATATATATGTTCTACATACATTATATGTGTGTGTGTGTGTGTGTGTGTGTGTGTGTGTGTGTGTGTGAGTGAGTGAAAGTAGACATACAAATACACGTGGATGTGCAAAACATAAAGTTATAAAGTAAATATATTTTAAACAACCAAAGCAATATATATGATAAACACAAAGAAAATGCATTTATTTATTTAAATTATTCTACATTCACATCTTGATAAAGTGGTAAATGGTCTAGTCAACAGAGACATCTCAGTCACAACAGAGGCCCCCTTCAGAAAAATTGAGAATTCCAATACTACCAGTGAAGTACAGCACTAAAACAATTTTGTGCTCTGTATAGGTAGTTGTAATAGTAAATATACACATTATCACATATTTAGCATATACAAATTTGACAGGCATTCAAGAATGCCAGAATTGCAAGCCTGCCAGTGAGACCTAGCAAGGCTCTGGTTTTGCTACCACATGAATATAAACTGAGATTATATATTGCATGCATACTTATGCATATACATAGGAAAATACAGGGAAATATAGAAACTACATTTGCCTCAACCTTCAAATGGTAACCAGTGTAACTGTGCTGCAGTCAAATATTCAGTAAAGGAGTGAAAGTCCAAACAATTTGCCACAATGCTGAGAAGAAAAAAATAAATCCTGTTGAAAGGAATCAAGATTGTACAGACAGATCTGAAGTAGTTTACTTAATTTGGTCTTCAACCTGTGAGACTACGGCTCCGTATCGGATCCGAGCTGGCAAAGATTACTAGCATCAGCTCCAAGCTCCAGACTCCTCCCCTTACCCATATTACACCTCCACTGCCTTCCATCCCCAGATCTCGTTTGCCGTGATTTGTGAAACATCGTGTCTCTAGAGCTCCAGCTAGCAGGGTGATTCTGAATGTAAGTTTGTCTAAAATTTCTGTTACTTTTAGCTGTTTCAGGTTAGTATAGGTACCCTTTCTCCCCTCCCATCGCTTTGGCCTCGAGTGTAGGTTTGTAGTTGAGTTAGTTTAGAGTAGTTTGTCTGTGGTGCCCCTCCCCCCTTAGTCTGTCCAGTGTGGTGAGTGGGTGCGTGTGTTATTAGCCTAATGAAAGACAGTTTTGTCTGTCTGTTTCTTTTTAAGACTTCTTTCCTTATAGTATGGCTGAAAAGCTTATCTTTAAGTGCTGCACAGTGTGTGGCCATAAGCTCTCCCTAGCGGATGGCCACACTCTGTGTGTGTTGTGCTTAGGTGTGGCCCACCTTAATGTGGATTGCTTCATTTGTGCGGAGTTCAATCCCCGAGCTTTGAAGGATAGAAAAGCCAAGTTGGCCCTCAAAGCTCTTCTGCCTGCCATTGAACCTCCTTCCTCATCTTCGGCTTCAGTCACAGTGGCTACTCTGACTGCCTCTCCCACTTCTCTTCCTCTGGCCTCCACTCCCTCCCAGGCTGGGACTCAAACTCCTGCATCTAAGCTTGTGGTAGCAGAGCAGAGGAGAGGTAGAGAGCGGGAGAGAGAGTCGAAGACGAAGGAAAAGAGGAAGAGGTCCCCGGACCACTTGTCCCCAAGCATGTCTGCACGGATCCATGACTCCCCTCTGCTCTGGTCTCTGAGGTTCTCCCCAGAGCCAGAGGAGGCAAATTCAGTCTCCCAGGCCTCAGTTCCCCGACCAGCCAGATCAGAGTCCATGGCCTCGTCACAGTCGACCCGTTCTTTATCGGACATGGATCTGGATAAGATGATGAGGCGCTTTATCTGTACACAGATCCAGATGGGGGTCTTGCCAGCCCTCCTCCCTCAGGAAGGGTGAGCTTGCTTCCCTTTTTTCAGCCCATTTCTCTTTCCCTGATCTGACCTTTGGCTTTGGAGTTCTTGGATCCGAGGTTGGCCTTGGTCAGGGGGTCTGTGCCAACGGTCCTTGCGTCCTTGATGCCAACATCTGCCTGGAGCATCTTGGATTCTACCAGTTCAGATCCGAGCCTTTCTTGGACCTAGAGCCTGGGTGTCAGATCTGAGGGAGTGGAACCTTTTCCATCGGCTCTGACATTGTCGGGCCATGTTCCCTCCCTTGGAGCTCCATCCACTTCGGGTCCAGCTCAGATTCTTGCATCAGATCCAGGAAGACTGGCTTCTGTAGTAGCTTCCCAAGAGGTCCGCTTTCCTTTGGCATTTGATGTGGTAGAACGGGTCCTCTCTACTAGATTGAGGCCTCTGACCCACCCCCTCGGACTGCGCCCAGACCCCCTCGGCTCTGTCTACAGTCCCCATTGTCTTACCAGAGGGACAGCCTGTGCCCGAAGAGCCCCAGATGGTTCCCTCAGAGGAACATATGGCTTGTGACTGCTCCCCGGAGAGCCCCATGGGAGATATGCCTCCAAGCATACGTGCAAGAGGAGGCACTTGAATTCCCCCGAGTCCCTCACCGAGGACACAAGTTTAGATGATGGGGAGGGCTCCCCAAGATCACCTCCCAACGATGTCTCCTTTGCAGACATCATGGAGATCCTGCGCCAGTGGGGAGGTTGGTTTGCCCCAACCCTCCTCTGATGAGTCTGTGTTTCTGGAGGCTTTCAGCATGGGCCTGTCTTTGTCTTGGGTGTCCCCTCCCATGAATCCTTTAGTGGATTTGATCATCTCATGGGCGTGGAAGGAACCAGATACCATGGAGCCAATTCCCAAGTGCCCCGATAAGGTTTTAAGTCCCCCTATTGACAGTCCTTCCTGGAACAAGGGCTCCCCAGTGGATGCCATGGTGGTATCAGCAGCCACAAAGAGGGAACTATCTCAGGAAAGTTCCTCAGTCCACCCTCCAGACTGAGAGTCACGGATGATGGACCACCTAGGGAAGTGGGTGTATGCTTCAGCTACCTTTTTAATAAGGGCGCTGAACTACTTGGCCCATGTCACGAAACTCCAACGCGACTTAGTGAAGGAGCTGAAGGATTCTCCACCCAAGTCCATGTCGCAGGAGGACAAGGCTTCATTCTCTGCGAAATTGGCCACACTGAGAGCAGTATCAAATATGTCCATGCGACCCCTCTCCCATGCGATGGAAGGAGCGGCTAGGTCAGCTGGATCCGACGTGTCCATGAGGCATAACGTCTGGCTCAGGTTATGCCAATTTACCAAACCCTTTAAGGCATCCTTTGCCAATGCCCCTTATGACAGCTCGACTCTTTTTGGTAAGACCATCAAGGAGACACTAGTCCAGAGTGAGAAGGACAGGAAGACACTGCCATTGAGATCCACTACTCTAATCCTCAAAGGAACCAGAGACGGCAAAAGAAGATGTGGTTCCGAAAGTCTCAATATTCCCGGGACTCTCAAGGCCCTTCTTCCCCTAGAGGCAGAGGGGGACAGAATGGACGCCGGCCCAGAGGACGAGGGGATCCACAGAACTTTGGCTATCGAGAACCATTCTCAGATAGACCTGGGCAGCAACCCTGAGGGGTTGCCCAGCTGCTCTACTCTGGAGGCAGTTGGGGGATGATTGTCCTTGCACCCAGCAGCATAGGAGTCCATAACAACGGACCGCTGAGTGCTTCAAATCATATCCAGAGAATATTCTATCCCCTTCATAGATTCCCCCATATCTCCCAAACACCTCCCGGACATTCCATCCATTCAAAGGGAGGCAGCAGCACAGGAAATTTCCAAGCTGCTAGGAAAATGAGCCATCGAAACCGTCCCCCCAGATCAGTCCAGATCGGGCTTCTACTCCAGGTTCTTTTTGGTGCCAAAGAAATGGGGGACTTAAGGCCCATTCTGGACCTTTCTACCCTGAACCTGTCAGTTGCCAAAGAAAAGTTCTGGATGGTCACACTACAGTCCATCATGCAGTACCTGCAAGAGAGCGACTGGATGTGCTTGTTAGATCTCCAGGATGCTTACTATCACATAAAAATGCACAGAAGCTCCAGGAGGTTCCTCCGCTTCCTGCTATGGGCCAATCGTGATCAATTTTGAGTCCTACCCTTTGGTCTCACCACAGCCCCAGGGTGTTAGCCAAAGTAATGGCAGTTGTAGCGGCTCACCTGAGGCTTCCAGGGATTCAAGTCTATCTGTACCTGGATGATTGGCTCCTCACTGCTCGCACCAGGTGTCTACTTTCCCAAACCAGGGACTACTTTCTGACTCTGGCCCTGAGTTTGGGTATCACAATCAACACATCCAAATCTCTACTAGAGTCTGTACAGGTGATAGACTACATTAGTGCCAGGATAGACACACTCCAGGGCAAAGTGTTCCTGACCTCGTAGAGAGTTCAAAACCTCAGGATGCATGTCTCCCTAATTTACCTTTCTCACCTCCCAACAGCGGAATCAGTGTTGAGGGCCCTAGGCTCGATGGCAGCGACCATAATGCTTCTTCTATGTGCTCAACTATACATGCGGATTCTTCAGTGGACTCTAGCAGTTCAGTGGTCCCTGTTGGATTTACCACTAACCTATCCACCTAAGTCAAGTGTGTCAGTCATCCCTCATATGGTGGATGAGCTTTCCGGACATTTTGGAGGGACGACCCTTTGTTCCAGCCCTGGCCCAAACTACAGTGACCACGGATGTCTCCAAACTCAGGTGGGGGATCATTGTTCAGGCAGGACAGTCCAAGGCCTGTGGTCCTCCACAGAGAACAGCTTGTACATCAGTGTTTTAGAGATGAGGGTGGTTCTTCTATAGTTGCAGGCCCTTTCTTCTTTTTTTCCTCTGGGGACGATTGCCATTCAATTAGACAACATGTTAGTAGTCTGGTGTAACAACAAACAGGGAGGGACCAGATCTTATCCCCTTTGTCGTGAGGCCACGCGAGTGTGGGAATGGGCGATCTCCACCAGTCACTTTCTCATCGCAATGCACATTCCGGGACGGTCCAACATTCTAGCAGACAGGCTAAGTCAGACCATTCTGATGCCTTACGAGTGGTCTCTGAATCTATCAGTAGCGGAGCAAATCTTCAGCGAGTGGGATCAACCTTGCTGCGATCTCTTCGAATCTCCTTCCAATGCGAAGTGCAGCAGGTTTTTCGCTCTGAACCCCCCACCGGGGGAGTCCCCTAGAGATACTGTAGTTCATACTTGGCCTCTCGGTCTTCTGTATGATTACCTGCCAGTTCCTCTCATCCTGAGGTTTCTGCAGAAAGCTTGTCAACTGGAGAGCAAGGTGATCCTCATTGCCCCATTCTGGCCTTGCCAGGTTTGGTTCCCCTTTCTTTGGTCTCACCTTCTGGCTCCACCTTGGATCCTAGATCCCATTCAGGATATGATCTCACATCCATCGGGGGTGCCTCATCCGAGTCTAGACAGCCTGAAGCTCACGACTTGGCTGCTCCAGTTCCCGTAATTGCTAGGACTCCTCAACTTTCCTCCTCAGTTAAGTCTATTTTGGTGGCTGCTCATAAGTCTTCAACCAGAAAGGTGTATCGCAGCAAGTGGAAAAGTTTTTCTTTCTGGGGCTCTCAGAAGAGTTTAGACCCTTTCACAGCTCCTGTTTCCACCATTCTTGATTTTCTAGCTGATATTTTCCAGCATGGTGCTAGTTCTTCTACTGTCAAAGTTCAGTTGGCTGCCATTTCTCATTTTCATGTGGGCTAGAATTCTGCATCCTTGGCATCTTCTAGACTGTGTAAAGCCTTTATTAAAGGCACTTTTTTTGCTATGCCCCCTGGTCAAAGATCCTGTCCCCCCGTGGGACCTTACTATGGTTCTCCAAGCTCTGGTCATCCTGCCTTTCGAGCCTGCTGCTATTTCAGATCTAAAATTTCTATTGTGGAAAACAGCCTTTCTGGTCACTATTACCTCTGCTAGAAGGGTTTCGGAATTACAGGCCTTGTCCATAAAATTCCTGTACATGATTTTCCATAAAGATAGAGTTTCCCTTCGAACCAACCCATCTTTTCTTCCTAAGGTGGCATCACCAGTCAATATCAATCAGACTATAAATTTGCCTGTGTTCTTTCCCAATTTTACCAACAGGATGGAATGCAAACTACACATGTTGGATGTTCGCAGACAATTCTGATTCTACTTACACAGGACAAAAAATCTTTGTAAATCTGATCAATTGTTTGTTTCGTTCTATAGACCCTTTGGGCAAACCTATTTCCAAGGTCACTATAGCTAGGTGGATTTCTTCATGCATCCTGCAGGTCTATAAGGACAAAGGCATGTCTCCTCCAGGTCAGATGAAAGCTCATTCCATTAGGTCCATGGCGACATCTGCAGCTTTCTGGTCTAGGGTATCTTTGGATGACATTTGCTCTGCAGCTTCTTGGTTCTCATCTCATACGTTTATTTCCCATTACAAATTGGATTTGACATCTAAAAGGAGAGCATCCTTAGGCTCCGCGGTGCTCCGGAATATCCTTCCATAAGGGCCTCCTAGGAGTTTAGTAGCTGGAGATTCTGTTCCACAGGTTGAAGACCAAATGAAGTAAACTACTTCAGATAAAGAAGTTATTTACTCACCATAACGTTCCATCTGAGTAGTTGTTACTTCATTTGTCTTCAACCATCCCTCCCTCCTTCACCTAGACCTTTGGTGCATGTTCACCCTACGGGCTGAAGTATAGGTCACAAGTATGTTATCAGGTCGGGTTATAAGTATAGTTTCAGCAAACTTGATCCGATCTGGGGATGGAAGGCAGTGGAGGTTTATTATGGGTAAGGGGAGGAGTCTGGAGCACAGAGCTGATGCTAATAATCTTTGCTGGCTCGGATCCAGTACGGATCCGTATTCCCACAGGTTGAAGACAAATGAAGTGCAACTACTCAGATGGAACGTTATGGTGAGTACATAACTTCATTTTACTGTGTGATTCCTGAAGGGCGTCAGCTAATGGGAAAATACTTTCAGTACAGTAGCAAGATTCAGTTTCAAAGTTGTCTGACATTTTTTGAAAAGCTATAAGATTTTATTCTTCTAGAAGATTAGGACTTTTGCAAATCAACAGGTTTGTTTGCAAGATGCAGCTGTCCAAAGCAATGCTGTCCTGTCAAGTGAGGGAAACTTTATGATCATAAAGGTATGTCTCTATGACTACATGCACTAATACATAACACTAGTGCAGATCATATGAAAAATAATTACCAGTAAAGGGAAAAAATAATTTAGCAACAAGCATGAAACAAAAACAAACAAAAAAAAATACAATTGCCTAGGCTGGGATAATCTTTCCACAAAGTTTTACAAAAACAAGCTCATACTAAAGATGTGATTTCACTGCTGCAAAGGCTGCAGATCTCAATGTGACTAGATAGCATCTCTAGCTGAGGCTAAACCACTCATTCAACTAAACTAATAACCTATGGGTGGGGGAAGGAAAATACAAAAGGACAAACTGTAAACTCTTAGCAAGTCCTGTAGTAACCCTACCCACTGAAATTTGTAAAATGTGTTATGCAGTATGATAACAAGTTTCTCTAAAACCCCTGCCTCTGTGTAAACATGCAACTTATCCTGTACTAAAATGTAAACAACGTCCTCTAGCAAGAAACTGATTTTAGAAGTGGACAAGTGCCCCTTTAACAATTCACATATGTCTGTTGCACACAGCCGGGATAGTATTAGTGTCCATTTAGAAAAAGTCCACGATGACATGGTGGTTTAACTCACAGATGAGAGTCAGGATGTGTCTATA
This sequence comes from Protopterus annectens, assembly GCF_019279795.1. Lineage (NCBI taxonomy): Eukaryota > Metazoa > Chordata > Ceratodontiformes > Protopteridae > Protopterus > Protopterus annectens. Next base: position 479,136,286 of record NC_056743.1, read on the forward strand.
CATGCATGCATCATGTCCTGTCCCCCCCCAAACTCGGATGGATACATGTTGATGTACACCCTTCTGTGGGAACATAGTCTTTGGGGAGAGTGTGTTGAAGTGTGTATCCAACTGTGTTGGGTAGGTGTATGTTCTGAGTTATGCTATAGGCAATCTGTGATGGTGTCACAGTCCATTGATTCTGTGTGATAAGCCTGGATAAAGGTAAGACAGTGCATACTGCCTATCTTGATCTGGCCTAGGATTGGACATAATCCCCCACTCAAGTGTCATTGAGAAACACTCCTAGCTGTTGATTAACCCTTACATCAGTAGATGGTTAACTAATTAGCTCATAGACAGAAGACACACTGTGAAAATTGGTGAATCAACCCCTACCAGTAGAGCTGCCACAATTGGCATACCCCAAAGATCTGTGCTTGGCCCTTTACTGTTTGAAATCTATTTCTCAACAGTCTAGGCTAAAGTATACAGCCTTTGGCTTACCAAATTTGCTGATTCTTGCATATTGGGTACAATCATTGAGTTCACCAATGATGATAACATACTGCAGGAGGGGCTAACATAGACAAATGATTGGTGCCAAAGCCACACTGTCATTATTTTGGACTTCTGCAAATTGACAACACTCCCCCTATGTTGAAATCCAGTAGTGCAAGACCTGGGAACACACATAGATGGTAATCTGAACTTCGACCACCAAGTGTCCACAGTGGTATGGAAGGGCTACCTCATGCACCTCATAAGTCAGGCCATCGTATCCTGAAATGAGGATGATGTAACAGCACTATACTCAAACCTCATCAGAACACTAGTAGAGTATAATGCTCCCCTTTGCATGTATCTTACCAGACAGCTGCAGCAGCTGGAGAGACCACAGGGGTTTCTTACCAATTAAATACATGGCCTACAAACCATGCCATGATGTCTCTGGATAGACTGAAAGCCTTGTCATTGTAGTCTGTATCGTATAGAATGAGGTGACTTGTGCCTGGCTTACAGGCCAGTCTAGTCTCTGACTCTGCCATGATGGGAATACTGCACATCTGCAAATCAGCTATAGCTGATGACATCAGCAGAATCGGATGAGGAGAATATGGTAATAGCAGTGTCCCACATGCTGTTGTAAAATGCTCTCTCTAATGTCAAGCAAGTGCACAAACACACCCACACCCCATTTGACTGCAAGGGGAACAGAACCCCTACCTATCTATGTACACTGACTAGAAAGCTGTATTTAAGGCCAGAGCTCAAGTCTGACTTGAAGAGTGTCAGACAACAGTTTATAGGAGATGACCAGTTTCTGGTGAGGATAAAATGGTACTAGCAGTGTACCACATGCTGGTGTAAAATGCTCTCTCTAATGTCAAGCAAGGGCACAAACAAAAGTGTGTGCATACACTCCTCACAGTTGACTGCAGTGAGAACAGAGGCCCTACCTATCTAAGTACACAGATTAGAGAACTTGGTACTTTATGCAAGTGCTACAGCACAAGTCTGACTTTTACAAGGCCAATTTATAGTGGATGACATCAGCACTGGATGTTGTGGAGAAGATGTTGGGAGGCCTGTATAAAATGGATGTGTAGAAGTGCAAGTGTCAACATATAGGCAGTCCATGGGATTGTAGTTGTAACTGTTGGATACATATTTATGCTCCTCTGACTAGATAGACACACACACAGACATACACACACATACAGACACACACACACAGACACACACACACACACACAGACATACACACACATACAGACACACACACACAGACACACACACACACACACACTTCTCCCAGTTGATTGCAGTGAAAACAGAAACACTACCTATTTGAGTACACCAACTATAGAGAACACAGTACTTTATGCAAATGCCACAGCTCAAGTCTGACTTTTACAAAGCTGCAGGACAACTTATGGTAGATGACATCAGCACTGGATGTTGGAGAGAAGATGTTGGGAAGCCTGCATGAAATGGATGTGCAAGCATGTTCAACTGTCAATATAGTTCAAGTTTTGCATGTTACCAGATTGATGAGTATTCAGTGAGTAGTATGTGGTGGTTGTGTTCCAATGTGCAGGTATAGTTTGAGAGACAGCTTTACAAACTATATGCAAATAGGTGTCCACATTACTACAAGTATTTGAAAATCTGAATGTATATTGTCATTCTAAAGATGTGAATGGTATATCACACAATATTTGTTATCAGTTTATGTAGTGTAGTTGATATATTTATCAACAAGTACTGAGAGACTAGGGTTGCAGTGCATGGGGTGAGGTAGCACATGACTGCATTGTAAATATGTGACATATTCTTAGATAAGGCCTTCATTTTTTTTATGTTTCCCCATGTAGTTTCATGACATGAAGACTAAAGCGACAATAAAACTAATACATGCTATTCTTTACTTTGCATAGTGCAATGGCAAGCAGCAGGTTTGCACAATGGCTGTCGAAGTGTTTGCCCATGCATGATACACATTTCTACTGCTTTCCCTGTTTGCGCGAAGTTAAGCAGTGGGCAAACGAGAGACTTCTTGCTAAAATTATGAGAGTTAGTATTGAATGTATGAAACACACTTGCTGCTTAGCTGACTCTGTGACAGCAGGTGTAAATGCACTGACACATTTATTTTTGAACCTAGATGATACTGGGTTCAAATCTAGATGTATGTAATATGTTTAAATAAATAGTGATAATGCATTGACATTATTAATTATACTACATTCACCATGTGTTACTGTGTTTTACCTTAGCGTGATGTGTTTAATCGACATTGCATGGAGGTAAACTGCACCACTGAAGAGCCATTCATCATCACTTGGCATTGGTGCATGATGCTAAACCCTCTGGAAACATAGAGGCCAAAAGTAAAGGTCTCTATTGCTTTTTTTTCTTTTTTGGTACTTATATGTGTTGTGTGTAATTCTGTTTTTTGACCAGATTATAGATGCTAAAATGGGGTAGATAGGAAAGTAGTGAAATGGGGAGTAAGCAGGGGGAAGAACAAAGGGAAAGAAATACAGGAATGTGCAAGAGGGATATAGGACAGAACTGTAGCTATCCATTTCTTTAACAGTGTAAACTGAAAATATGTATGGAATATTAGCTGAATTTGGACTGTCACCTCCCCAAAGAGGGGTGGCAACAATGCAATCATTTTGTATAGCCAATTGGGCCAAATCAAGTGTGTCAAGAAGACACGTGTTCAAAATGAAAAACTATGTATGGGATGATATTATTTTTTGTGGGACAGGTGTCCATTTTTTTTAATTCAGTAAGAGATAAAAGGTGGGTAATAGACAGTATTTGTCACTCAGGTAAGCTAGGTAAGTGAGGAAGCAAATGCAAACAAATAAGACAAGACACAGGAACAGTGACAGTGAGGGACACAAAAGGTTGGAGGATACCATGACTGAGGTGAGGGAGAGGACAATGGAAGCTCATGCCTATCAATCATGGAGACAGTGAGACACTAGTCCTCACCCACAAGACTGTAATCACCATTCCCTTACTTCACTGGGTGTTGGAGTGCTTGATATTTTCTCCTCCTATGGACCATGAGGGAGAGCAGCCTCTCCATATGGCATAGGCATACATCAGTGGTACTGTGCACAACCCTGCACACCAACCCTGGCATCTCCTAGCAGATGATGAAATCCCCACCTCTGCCACTACTCCCAGAGGGTACCACAGCTGCAGCTGTCATGGAAGTGCCACCTGAAGGTGCAGGGGCAGCAGAGGCAGTGATGCCAGGTTGAGACCTAGATGTGCTGGGTATCAGTGCTGGATCCCGTGGAGAGAGGGCAGGCTGGCCTGCCTCGCTGTGCTGTGAAACATTTAGTGATTTGTTACAGTTTGATGACATGGAGATATTTTGATGACACATAATAGAAAATAAAAAAAAGAGATGAGGGTTGGGGTGAGAGAAAAAAAAAGAGATAAAATTAGTACCATCATATGTGACATTCAGTGCACTATCACAATTATACAACTATTTTATTTGAACTATTATATTTAAGTATATGTCCTAACAACTACAAACTATAATTACAGTTTGCTCAAACTAATCCTTGCAATGTGCATATATTGCACATATGCCTGGTCTAAGTATACTGATTACAGTTAACAGCAGGGCATTTATGCCACTTGTATAGAGTTTAATTTATGTAATATTATGAAGGAAATGCAGTATTGTGTAGTTGCTACTCGTGGTATTTGAACCCACAACCTCTGACTACAATCTTACACTTGACTCCTAAAGTTGGTTTGTGCTACAGACTTATGCATGCATACTTGCTTTTATAATTAGGATATGCATGCTCACTTTGTTACTACTGTATAGAATACAAAAAAATCTATCATTAACTTTATAATCTAAAATGATACTTCTGTTGTGCTGCATACATACCACTTGCTTTCCTCAGTCTCTCCAGGCATTCAGCATGAGCCTGCAGTTTCAACTCAATTTCAGTATTTGCTGGGAAAAGAAAAGAACAGAAGAGAATTACGCATACCAGTCTTGCCTATATTTAGATTTCTGTGTATTAAAAATTCTCTTTATTAGCATGCTTAAACAACTGGGGGATGTCACCAGTTTGAAACTCAGTCAACCATTGGTTCACTGTATCCCTCGTGCACCTTTGTAGGTCATTGAAGTAGTGCCTACACTGTTCTTCAGTGCGTGGGATGCCAGTTGCACTGGATATAGCCTTAGCCAAACTACTTCAAGTACCACACAAAAAGAAACAGACGGCCTGGAAGCTCCCAAAAGGAATCCTAGAAACGAACCAAAATACAATGCAGCAAGTCTGTCAGCCAGATAATAATCCAAATAGTCGAAGTCAAATAAAAGTCTCTGTAAAAAGCCACCAATTTATTTAAGCCTTAAAAATATAGCTTTTCGTCAGTCCCAAGACCAACTTCTTCAGAAATAGTTAAATGTATCTGCACCAAGTTACAAAATGGCCACCTTGACCTTTAAACTCTTACATCCATGACATCACTTCCCTTAATTCACCTTTAAAGGGATACAACATCACTACATATAATGAACATTATCCTATCTCTTTCCTTACCTTAATGATATCACACTAAGATATAAATAAACATTGCAATAAACCATAATTACATTAATAAAAAACATTTTCTAAAAAAAACAATTTCTAAAAAAAGCGGAAAAAAATCACTACTGAAATGACATTAATAAAAAAACAATCATACTTTAACCTACAATTGACTACAATTTCTAAATATTCTAAATAAATGTAGTGACATAAAATGCATGGATATACACAAAATTTCACATAAGCGACATTTTAGACTATAATAAGGGGTGTCGGACAGTCAATGAGACTACCTCTCCAGGCTCTTTAACTTTAATATACATGCTATTGACAGCATGCCATTTAGACCCAGAGGTACAAATGCTCTGAGTCTCAGCTGCCAAAGCAATTCCTTCCTTTCTAACAAAAGTGAATCCATCCCCCTTCCATGCTTAAGGTTAATATGGTCAATTGCCATGAAATTAAAACCATGCTCAGGGTACTCCTGAATATGTTTAGCCAGGGCATTTTCTTCCTTATTCTTTATAGCATAAGAATGTTCGTATATACGTTGGCATAATTTCCTGTCCGTTTTCCCCACATAAAAACTCGGACAGGAATTACATACTGCTACATATATAACATGGGAACTTTTACAATTGTATCTTCCTTTTACTGTATAAATGCTATTACGTATAGGGAGTTTGAGCCCCGTTTTGTCAAATCTGCAATATCTACATGAATTACATGTGAACATTCCAGATCTTGTGTTTGTTACTCCCGAATAACCTAAGATATTCTTTAAGCCTGGGCCTTTTCTATAGGTAAATTTTACCTGTTGACCTAACTGCTGTAACCCATCAAACTCACTGATTGCAACAGCCCAAAATCTTTTAATGATGGAACTTATTCCTGGAGCATCCAAACTATAGGTCATTACAAACCTCATGGACTGATTGATAAACTAAGAATTATTTTCTGACTCATTATGTACATTCAATACCCCCTGATGTGACTCCAAGAGCGGTTGGTAAACACCAGATCTTCTCTTATGTTTTACTTCCATTATCAGCTCTACCAACATGGGGGTCGGGTAGCCTCTATTGGAAAACAATTCTTTAATTCTTTCCATTTCCAACAAAAAATCAGCATACAAGGTAACCATCCTAGCCACTCGGACTAATTGTCCTTTCATGATCGCACGTTTTTGATGGTAAGGATGATTGCTGTCAAAATGTAGGTAGCTATTGGACCACGTAGGTTTACGATAAATCTTGGCCACCATATATCCATTTTCAGATGATTTAATTAACTCGACATCCAAGTAAGTGACCTTATTTTCCTGGTAGTCCCAGGTAAATTTCAAAAAATCAGTTGAAATATTCAAATCATTCACTAAGCTATCAGCTACCTCTATGTTTCCTTCCATGACTATGAAAATATCATCCAAAAACCTTGTATACAGATGTACCCTCTCTGATATAACTGGATGCTTAAACACAAAGTTGCTTTCCCATGATGCCAAAACCAAATTGGCTACACTCCCCCCACATGGTGACCCCATCGGGACACCTTTTGTCTGATGATAATATTTCTGATTGAAAGTCACAAAATTACAGGTAAGGATTATGTCTAAAAGATGTCCTTCAAGGATGCATCTGCAGTCATAACATATGGGTTGCCCTGCCTCAGGCAGCCCTTCGGTCGGCCGGATTCCAAAGTCTGGGTCTGGCCTCGGCTGATGTCACACTTTCCCCGACGTCAGAGCGTCTGGGGTATAAAAGCATCAGCCGACGCCATTTTCCTCAGTCTTTCTTGCCGTGCGGTGCCCGAAGCAGAAGCTGTTCGCAAGTGCCGGTCGGTCAGATCCAGAGATTTCAGCTACCGAAGACTTTGAAAAAAGCTAAGTACCCCGTTGGTTGACTCTTTCTTGCCTCAGCCGATGTCAGACAAAGTAAATAATTGTTTAACTTGTGGGAAACAAATACCTCATAAGGATTTCCATTCTTATTGCCTTCCTTGCTTAGGCCCAGACCACGACGTATCAGCTTGTTTAGCCTGTGCCTCCTTCAACCGACGGACTCTTAGACGTCGGTCGGAGTTTGCAGAGGAATTTTTTGGAGCCGCTTTTGCTTATTAAATGCCGTCGGAGACTCCGACTTTGCATATGGTCAAAAAACACAAGGAAAAGGACCGACACTCGCGGCCCGCAGTTTTGGCTGAAACCATGGCTAGGCCTACCGCGAGTGTCTCAGTTTCGGCCGAAACCGAATCCACGACGATTCCTACTACCGAAACCATACTTCCGACTACCGAGGCCAGAGAGGCCCCAGTTGAGTCGGCTTCAGAACTCCCTACCGAAGCTAGTGTTCAGGAATTGTCCGACACCATACCATTGGACATTTCTACCCCTGCACGTGGGGCAGCTAGGCCCCCAGCTTCTATGTCTATCAAGGCCTTCTCCAGGGCTAAAGCTGCCAAACTTTCAAAAGCTTTGCCTGCCAAATCTACATCCCAGAGGCCTACCTCTAGTTCACAGATCCTCAGCCTTGCTGAGGACCTTATCCCCTTAATAAGGGGTTCACAACCTCACCCAGACAGGGCCTCTCACCCTCCTCCAGACAAAAGGCCCAGGACTGACCCATCTGAACCTCATTCCTCAGATTACACCACGGATGGATCTGATTTATCAGACCACCAGGAAGGGGCCTGTTCGCCTTACGAGGATTCAGATGCAGAGGAATCTATCCCTTCGGCCTCCCCCCTGAAGAATTTTCCTTTGGGGAGACTTTACTCTCCATGAGAGAGCACTTTCAATGGCAAGGTCAGGATTTCTCTGATTCTAGAAAAAGATTAAGGACCTTTTTGCATTTGCCTCAGCATAGGCCCTTAGCTATTCCTCCTGTTCTAAATGTAATTGATGATGTGTACAATGATGTCAGTACAGCCCCTGATTCTCTTCCTCCGGCCCCTGCCAAACCTGACAGATATTACAGGGTCCCAGATTCTCATTTCCATCTGTATAAAGCCCATGCTGCAGACCCAGAAACTATTTCTCAGGGCCCTAAAGGGGTTGCAGCCGCTACTGCCAAAAATCCCCTACCCTCTGAAAGAGAGTCTAGAGCTTTAGAGAGATGGGGAAAAAAGGTTTATACATCTGCTACTCTTTCTGCCAGGGCATTAAACTGTCAATTCCATATGATACAGTACCAAGAATTTTTGTTAGATCAATTGAATAAGAAACTTTCTTCTCCTGAACCCTTAGACCATAAATCCCTTCAGGATTTGGTACATAACTCACAACAGGTTAGTAATCATTTTTTAAAATGTGGCTATGATGCACTGGAGCCTTCATTTAGATCAGCTATGACTGGGGCAGTTATTCATAGGCATGCCTGGCTGAAGGAGCAATCTTTGCCAGACCATGTCAAAGCTAAACTCCTCGATGCTCCAATGGAGAAACAAAATTTATTTGGCTCCCCTGCACAGGAGATTCTAAAAAAGGTGGAAGAAAAAGCAAAATCTGTGCAAACAGTTAAAGATTTCCCACAAGTTCAACCACCGAGCTTCAGCAGAAACTGGCCTACAAAGAATTGGTCCTTTCAAGACTCGTCCAGAGCACAAAGAGGCAGGAACAGGCGCCCTAGAGGCAGAGGTCAATCGAAGGGCCCCTACAGAGGCCGTCAGTGGCAGCCTGCCAACCAGAGGAGTAGTGCAACAGCTACAACTACAACCACTACTACAGGACAGACCCAATGACTTGACTCTGACCCCGCCTACCAGGGATCAACTGGAAGCACCCTTGGGCGGAAAACTGGCTTTATTCTCAAAAAACTGGCATTGCATTACAAAAGATACATGGACATTGCAAATAATAGACAAAGGATACAGGTTTCACTTCCACACTTTGCCAAAAAGAAGCGGAATGCCAAACCTTCCACCAGACCAGAAGGCAGAGGCTTTCAGACAAATCAGCAATTTACTTCAGATGAAAGCTATAGAAAAGGTACCATGTACAGAACAAGGCCAAGGATTTTACTCCAGACTATTCCTTGCACCAAGAAAAGAAAACCAATGGAGGCCTATTCTCGACCTGTCCGCACTGAACACTTATCTGATTGTGCCAAAATTCAAAATGCTGACCCTACAGCAACTTCTTCCCATGTTGGGCAAGGAGTCTTGGCTGGTAACTCTAGATCTCAAGGAGGCATACCTGCACATCCCTATTCAACCAGATTGCAGAAGACACCTCAGATTTCTTGCAGGATCAGAGCATTATCAATTCTCAGCATTGCTCTTTGGCTTATCTACTGCGCCCAGAGTATTCACGAAATGCCTGGCATCAGTAATTGCACATTGCAGACTTCAGGGAATTCAAATTTATCCATACCTGGACGACTGCCTAATACAAGCGGACAACAAGAAAAAATTGTTAAAGGACTTGGCCTATGCCATACACCTGCTACAGACCTTGGGATACACAGTCAACATCCAAAAGTCAAGACTAGTACCATCCCAAAGGATAACCTTTTTGGGTGCAGATCTGGACACAATCACCCAGATGGCTTTTCTCACAGAAGAAAAACAAAACCAACTTCCAGATTACTTCATGATTCTGACAAGACAAACTCAGCTTACTGCAAGGAAAGTCCTGCAGGCCCTGGGTTACATGGCATCCTGCATAATTTTAATTCCACATGCCAGGCTGCATATGAGGAAATTACAATGGTACCTAAGGAGTGTATGGTCTCAACACAGTCACAGTCTAGAAACCATGATACCAATCATTCCATGGCTTCAAAAGGAATTTCTGTGGTGGGCTCAGGCCTGCCAGTCCAACAGAGGGTTGCCTTTCAACAAACCAAAAACAAGGCAGACCATCACCACGGACACCTCAGACCGAGGATGGGGAGCACACATGGAGGACAAACGTATCCAAGGCCTATGGCCTCAAGGGCAGCTAAGCATGCACATAAACCAAAAGGAAATGCTGGCAGTGAGGCATGCAATCGAGGCATTCAGACCCTTCCTCCAACAAGGACATCTGTTAATAAGGACAGACAACACCACAGTCATGTGGTACATAAACAAACAGGGAGGCACACATTCCTATCCTCTATGCCGGATGGCTATGGATCTGTGGGATCTATGCCTGAATCTCAATATCCAGCTGCAGGCCCAATTCGTACCAGAAAAAGAAAATGCACTAGCAGACAGCTTAAGCAGAACTACCATGGATGCACACGAATGGATGCTGCATCCAGACATCTTCAAACTCATAACAAAGACATGGGGAATGCCGAAGGTAGATCTGTTCGCCTCCCCACTCAACCACCAACTGAAGACATTCTGCTCAAGGACATACCACCCACGAGCATGGAGGGTGGACTCCCTCTCTTTCAGCTGGAATGCCCTAACAGTATATGCCTTTCCACCTCTCCCACTGATGTACAAGGTTCTACTGAAGATCAGGGAGGAAAAGCCAAAAGTGATACTAATAGCTCCAGACTGGCCAAGACAACACTGGTACCCACTATTGAGAAGCATGTCTCAGGCAAATTCATGGCCTCTTCCCCTATGGCCTCTTCTTCTAACACAGAATAATTTCAAGACCCTGCATCCCCACTTGAAAACATTGCAGCTAACTGCCTGGAAAATTCCTTAAATCCCAACCAAACTGTTTTATCTCAGAGGGTGAAGGACATTATCCTGGAGGCTCGCAGACCTTCCACAAGGAAGACATACTCAGCTAAGTGGAAGAAGATTTCTCATTTGGAGCACATCAAAGGGCACAGATGTCACAGTGGCAAACCTAGCACACATCCTAGAATACTTAGCAGAATTGTTCCACAATGGCCTGTCTTACTCTTCCATTAAGATTCATGCTTCAGCAATTTCAGCAGAATACAATATGGATCCACCTATCTTCTCACACCCTCTTCTCAGGCAATTTTTGAGAGGGATCAAAAATGTTAAACCTCCAAGAAGACCCCTCTACCTGCATGGGATCTCAACTTTGTGCTGGAAAACTGACACTACCTCCTTTTGAACCAGCAGCATCAGCAGACCTACAGTTTTATCTTGGAAAACTGCATTCCTTCTGGCAATCACTTCAGCAAGAAGAGTATCTGAGTTACAAGCATTAATGGCAGTACAGCCTTTCCTTATTTTTCACCAGGATAGAGTGTCACTAAGAACCAATCCTACTTTCATGCCAAAGATAGTATCTAGGGTATCCTTGAACCAAGCTATTCATTTGCCTACGTTCTTCCCTAACCCACAGAACAAAGGGGAAAAACTTTTGCACACCCTGGATATACACAGACAACTATGCTACTATTTGGACAGAACGAAAACTAGCAGAAAAACTGACCAACTTTTTGTAGCATATGCAACTGGGGTGCAAGGAAGAGCAATTTCCAAACAGACAATTTCAAAATGGATAGGAAATTGCATTCGCTTTTGTTACTCCTTTCATGGAAAGATTGTTCCTGAAAACATCAGGCCTCACTCTACAAGGGCCACAACCACCACTACAGCTTTCCTATGAGGGGTGGCTACCAAGGACATTTTAGAAGCTGCTACTTGGAGCTCCGTGCATACATTTGCCAAGCATTACAATCTACCTCTATACTCCAGATCCCGAGCAGGGTTTGCAACTGCAGTGCTGCAGGGGATCTTAACTACACCATCTTTCTCTTAGTACCTCCTCCCCCAGATTGGCTATGGTATTCTACCCATATGTTATGACTGCAGATGCATCCTTGAAGGACATAGTACAGTTTTGTACCTACCATAAATGTAGATGTCCGATAGGTATGCATCTGCAGTCAGGATTACCCACCCTCCTTCCCCTCTGTGGTAGTCCTAGGGTACTTACCCCTCTTTTAGCTAGCTGGGGGAATCTATTATGGTGTATTTGTTTGTTTATACATGTATATAATTTGCAAATGTTTGGAACTTTTCTGCATTTATCCAAATTTAGCCTTCCTAGAGGGCACCTGGCATCTGGGGCAAGAAAAACTGAGGAAAATGGTGTCAGCTGATGCTTTTATACCCCAGACGCTCTGATGTCGGGGAAAGTGCGACATCAGCCGAGGCCAGACCCAGACTTTGGAATCCGGTCGACCGAAGGGCTGCCTGAGGCAGGACAACCCATATGTTATGACTGCAGATGCATACCTATCGGACATCTACATTTATGGTAGGTACAAAACTGTACTTTCTGTCACCATTGAGATCTCCTCTTTGGGGGCACCCCTTGCTAATAACCTTTCCTCCACCCAATCTACCACAATATCTTGGGGTATTGAAGAATACAAATCGACCACATCTATGGTGAGGAAAACATCACCTGGTTTAAGGGTTAAAGAATTCACCTTTGTCAAAAAGGACCAGGAATCCCTAGATATATGCTGTTCAAGTATAACATATTTTTTTAATAAAGTATCAACTACTTTAGCTGCTGCATAAGTTATGCTCCCCTTTGCACTTACCAGCTGTCTCATTGGAGGGTGATGGACATCCTTGTGAATCTTGGGGTTACCAAAAACCACAGGTATCCTAAGGGATGCCATTGCTATATAATTAAAAATACTCGTCTATAGACCCATTCATGAACATATCTTCAAAATACATACGGATCCTTGCCAAATGCCCATTCAGTTCATTCAAGGAAATAGTCGCATAACTTTCCAAAGACAAGATTGTCTCCATTCTCTCATTGTAATCTGCCAACTCCATCACTACTAACCCACCCCCTTTGTCTGGCTGCATCACCCGAACTGAAGAGCCTCTTAGGAGATTCAATGACTCCCACTCTTCCTTTGTGATATTATAATTGGTGGTTGCCCTCATCTCAATAGAGTGACAGATTTCCAATTCGCACATTCTCTCAAAGAGTAACAAAGATGGATGTATAGGGGGGTTAAATGTGCTGGGTATTTGAAAAGGGGTTGCAGTGACTCCTGTATTCCCCAACATCAAATTTAAATTACATTTCCTAATGAACAACTTTAAATCCAATAATAACTCTGCCAGATCTGCCCTTTTACTGGGAACAAAGGACATGCCTTTGGCTAACAGATCCACTAACTCCATCGAAAAATGAAAAGAAGAAAAATTGTATATTTTAAAATCCTTCTTAGAATTCAATAGGATTTGTGGCTGTTCATATTCAGCCAGGGAAATGTCTAGTTCTTCTTCATGCGGGTTTTGTTTTTCAGTTGTTTCTTCTCTGGTGATGCCCCTTGGGTCAAGGCAGCCCCTTGAAAAATTGCATCATCTTCCTCAGTATTGATCATGATGGGCTGGTCTTCCGAATTAATTCTTTCTATCCAAGATTCGGTCATAACCGCTTGCGATGTCATCTTTGGTTTCTTATTAATATTCGGCTCCCCTTCCTGATCACATATCGAAGGTCGGGTCACAGCTGTATACGTGTCTGGGATCAACGAATTTCCTTGAGATTTCGGTGGTCTGGGGTACGCTACCCCTTCTTTATATGCCTTCATATCTCTATGCAATTTCTGTGTTTTCAACATATTGATCTTGGTCATGTGCTGATCTATACTTTTGAATGTCCGCTCGTAATCGAACTTAAAATTGGGAAATTCTAAATCCTTCGTGATTGATGTATTTAATAAATTCAAGTCAATTGTAGGTTAAAGTATGATTGATTTTTTATTAATGTCATTTCAGTAGTGATTTTTTCCCCTTTTTTTAGAAATTGTTTTTTTTAGAAAATGTTTTTTATTAATGTAATTATGGTTTATTGCAATGTTTATTTATATCTTAGTGTGATATCATTAAAGTAAGGAAAGATAGGATAATGTTCATTATATGTAGCGATGTTGTATCCCTTTAAAGGTGAATTAAGGGAAGTGATGTCATGGATGTAAGAGTTTAATGGTCAAGGTGGCCATTTTGTAACTTGGTGCAGATACATTTAACTATTTCTGAAGAAGTTGGTCTTGGGACTGACGAAAAGCTATATTTTTAAGGCTTAAATAAATTGGTGGCTTTTTACAGAGACTTTTATTTGACTTCGACTATTTGGATTATTATCTGGCTGGCAAACTTGCTGCATTGTATTTTGGTTCGTTTCTAGGATTCCTTTTGGGAGCTTCCAGGCCGTCTGTTTCTTTTTGTGTGGTTCAGAAGTTTGTTTGAGTTTCCATTTTCCTTGAGTTTGAGATGGAAACACCGGCTGGCGCTTCTTTGGGTATTCAATATTCGGCGGAGGCTGGAAATTTGATGGCACTTATAAGTCTTTTGACTGATAAAGTAGAGAATCTTTCGCAACGCGTGGATTTTGTGCTGGGAGCATCGCAATCATTAACTGATACCCACCACAAGCCTGGATTACATGAACCTATTAATTCCCAACCACTTTTTGGGTCGGGCTTAGCCTCCGACAGTATTCCACCAGGCCAAGCCGGTAGGTGTTTTTCGTCATCTATTATGAATTTGTCAGATGGGAAAGTGAATGTGAATGCAGACGTATTATGTGATGGTGATGCGCAGTCGAGTTACACGTTTTCTCAGTGGTTGGATCGTCCTTTTTCATTTTCAAACTGTGACTTGGGGTCAACTGAAATTATTACACCTTCGGTGCCTTTGGGGGAGAGATTATCAGTGTTTGACCAGAAATTATTTAAATTAAGGAAGCTTCAACTTGAGGTTGCATATTTCAAAGAGTGTGAACATGCTAAGGTGGTACTAAAGGGGCTGAGATCCTGGCAGTACCTGACAGGACTGGTAGAGGGATCACAGTTCCATAAAGACTTGATTGAACTGTTTGATAAACATGGGTTCGAATTACTGAATTTGATTTGCTCCCATTATAAAGCCGTCATAGACATTTTAATAAAGGACTTGAATTTATTAAATACATCAATCACGAAGGATTTAGAATTTCCCAATTTTAAGTTTGATTACGAGCGGACATTCAAAAGTATAGATCAGCACATGACCAAGATCAATATGTTGAAAACACAGAAATTGCATAGAGATATGAAGGCATATAAAGAAGGGGTAGCGTACCCCAGACCACCGAAATCTCAAGGAAATTCGTTGATCCCAGACACGTATACAGCTGTGACCCGACCTTCGATATGTGATCAGGAAGGGGGGCCGAATATTAATAAGAAACCGAAGATGACATCGCAAGTGGTTATGACCGAATCTTGGATAGAAAGAATTAATTCGGAAGACCAGCCCATCATGATCAATACTGAGGAAGATGATGCAATTTTTCAAGGGGCTGCCTCGACCCAAGGGGCATCACCAGAGAAGAAACAACTGAAAAACAAAACCCTCATGAAGAAGAACTAGACATTTCCCTGGCTGAATATGAACAGCCACAAATCCTATTGAATTCTAAGAAGGATTTTAAAATATACAATTTTTCTTCTTTTCATTTTTCGATGGAGTTAGTGGATCTGTTAGCCAAAGGCATGTCCTTTGTTCCCAGTAAAAGGGCAGATCTGGCAGAGTTATTATTGGATTTAAAGTTGTTCATTAGGAAATGTAATTTAAATTTGATGTTGGGGAATATAGGAGTCACTGCAACCCCTTTTCAAATACCCAGCACATTTAACCCCCCTATACATCCATCTTTGTTTCTCTTTGAGAGAATGTGTGAATTGGAAATCTGTCGCTCTATTGAGATGAGGGCAACCACCAATTATAATATCACGAAGGAAGAGTGGGAGTCATTGAATCTCCTAAGAGGCTCTTCAGTTTGGGTGATGCAGCCAGACAAAGGGGGTGGGTTAGTAGTGATGGAGTTGGCAGATTACAATGAGAGAATGGAGACAATCTTGTCTTCGGAAAGTTATGTGACTATTTCCTTGAATGAATTGAATGGGCATTTGGCAAGGATCCGTATGTATTTTGAAGATATGTTCATGAATGGGTCTATAGACAAGAGTATTTTTAATTCTATAGCAATGGCATCCCCTAGGATACCTGTGGTTTTTGGTAACCCCAAGATTCACAAGGATGTCCATCACCCTCCAATGAGACAGCTGGTAAGTGCAAAGGGGAGCATAACTTATTGCAGCAGCTAAAGTAGTCGATACTTTATTAAAAAAATATGTTATACTTGAACAGCATATATCTAGGGATTCCTGGTCCTTTTTGACAAAGGTGAATTCTTTAACCCTTAAACCAGGTGATGTTTTCCTCACCATAGATGTGGTCGATTTGTATTCTTCAATACCCCAAGATATTGTGGTAGATTGGGTGGAGGAAAGGTTATTAGCAAGGGGTGCCCCCAAAGAGGAGATCTCAATGGTGACAGAACTTTTAGACATAATCCTTACCTGTAATTTTGTGACTTTCAATCAGAAATATTATCATCAGACAAAAGGTGTCCCGATGGGGTCACCATGTGGGGGGAGTGTAGCCAATTTGGTTTTGGCATCATGGGAAAGCAACTTTGTGTTTAAGCATCCAGTTATATCAGAGAGGGTACATCTGTATACAAGGTTTTTGGATGATATTTTCATAGTCATGGAAGGAAACAGAGAGGTAGCTGATAGCTTAGTGAATGATTTGAATATTTCAACTGATTTTTTGAAATTTACCTGGGACTACCAGGAAAATAAGGTCACTTACTTGGATGTCGAGTTAATTAAATCATCTGAAAATGGATATATGGTGGCCAAGATTTATCGTAAACCTACGTGGTCCAATAGCTACCTACATTTTGACAGCAATCATCCTTACCATCAAAAATGTGCGATCATGAAAGGACAATTAGTCCGAGCGGCTAGGATGGTTACCTTGTATGCTGATTTTTTGTTGGAAATGGAAAGAATTAAAGAATTGTTTTCCAATAGAGGCTACCCGACCCCCATGTTGGTAGAGCTGATAATGGAAGTAAAACATAAGAGAAGATCTGGTGTTTACCAACCGCTCTTGGAGTCACATCAGGGGGTATTGAATGTACATAATGAGTCAGAAAATAATTCTCAGTTTATCAATCAGTCCATGAGGTTTGTAATGACCTATAGTTTGGATGCTCTAGGAATAAGTTCCATCATTAAAAGATTTTAGGCTGTTGCAATCAGTGAGTTTGATGGGTTACAGCAGTTAGGTCAACAGGTAAAATTTACCTATATAAAAAAGGCCCAGGCTTAAAGAATATCTTAGAAGGTTATTCGGGAGTAACAAACACAAGATCTGGAATGTTCACATATAAGTCATGTAGATATTGCAGATTTGTCAAAATGGGGCTCAAACTCCCTATACGCAATAGCATTTATACAGTAAAAGGAAGATACAATTGTAAAAGTTCCCATGTTATATATGTAGCAGTATGTAATTCCTGTCCGAGTTTTTATGTGAGGAAAACGGACAGGAAATTATGCCAACGTATATACGAACATTCTTATGCTATAAAGAAGAATAAGGAAGAAAATGCCCTGGCTAAACATATTCAGGAGTACCCTGAGCATGGTTTTAATTTCATGGCAATTGACCATATTAACCTTAAGCATGGAAGGGGGATGGATTCACTTTTGTTAGAAAGGAAGGAATTGCTTTGGCAGCTGAGACTCACAGCATTTGTACCTCCGGGTCTAAATGGCATGCTGTCAATAACATGTATATTAAAGTTAAAGAGCCTGGAGAGGTAGTCTCATTGACTGTCTGACACCCCTTATTATAGTCTAAAATGTCGCTTATGTGAAATTTTGTGTATATCCATGCATTTTATGTCACTATATTTATTTAGAATATTTAGAAATTGTAGTCAATTGTAGGTTAAAGTATGATTGATTTTTTATTAATGTCATTCCAGTAGTGATTTTTCCCCTTTTTTTAGAAATTGTTTTTTTTAGAAAATGTTTTTTATTAATGTAATTATGGTTTATTGCAATGTTTATTTATATCTTAGTGTGATATCATTAAAGTAAGGAAAGAGATAGGATAATGTTCATTATATGTAGCGATGTTGTATCCCTTTAAAGGTGAATTAAGGGAAGTGATGTCATGGATGTAAGAGTTTAAAGGTCAAGGTGGCCATTTTGTAACTTGGTGCAGATACATTTAACTATTTCTGAAGAAGTTGGTCTTGGGACTGACGAAATGCTATATTTTTAAGGCTTAAATAAATTGGTGGCTTTTTACAGAGACTTTTATTTGACTTCGACTATTTGAATTATTATCTGGCTGACAGACTTGCTGCATTGTATTTTGGTTCGTTTCTAGGATTCCTTTTGGGAGCTTCCAGGCCATCTGTTTCTTTTTGTGTGGTTCAGAAGTTTGTTTGAGTTTCCATTTTTCTCAAACTACTTCAAGTCTCAGACTTGTTCTGGGAGCCAGGATAGTCCTCCTGCTGAAGCCTTTGGCTGTGGCACTTTACCATGAGTCCAATAAATATCCTGGACTCCTGAACACCCCACCTCTCTGCATTAAACTGTGCACCTTCCCCTCTAATGCCAGATGTGATGAATACCAAAAGTAGAGCAAATGGCAAATGATGATTTCCTTCCAATTCCTGTTATTGCATTTACTGGTAGTGCACAAACCTGAGAAATAATGCCGACCATGTCTGCACGATGTTAAGCGGAGAGCAACAGTGCCAAGCAGGGAGGAAAGCAATTTTTTTTAAATTGCAACATTAATCTGACACTTGACATTCATTTGAGGGGTGTCTGTTGCTGTAACTGTTAGGTGACTTAACTTTGCAGACATGCACTGGGGGCATAAATTCCATGACCTGACACATTTTTGGTTTGGCTTTTTACAGTGATAAATCCTGAAATAACACTTGTATATTTCTCTGTTCATTGCTGTAAAATGGTCTGTCACAACAGTACAAATATGTTGCACTTCCTGTATTGGAACCCAGGACCATCTGTGTTACAGCCCTACACTTACACCTGCTGCCACAGGAATAGATAAATGACAGATGCATAATTCCCTATTCATTCTTAAGTTTTGTGTGTTAACTGCCATGCAATGCCACTTAGCGAATTTGTGTGATGCCCAAAAGAATTAATAAAATGTTTTCGTTTGAAATTATTGACTGTCTGCAAGTGTTTGTCTGCTTCCTGTGTGGGCTAGTAGTCCAAGTTTGCACACAGCTAAACATCACACAAATGAGATAAGCACAGCTAAACCTGACATTCATTGTGTTTCTCTATTTCCCTAGTTTAAGCTAAGCTGCTCACTCTGCAAACATTGGCATAAAAAATAAATAAAGGGAAAATTAGTTCAAATGAAGAAAAGCAATCTGTGAAAGAAACACTACAAAATTTTTGTTGGTACACATGAAATATTTTTACACAGGTCTGGATTTGAACTCTCACTCCAGTGAACCTTCAGGACATAGTAAGGGTATTGTATCCCACTTTGGCACAGAAACACTGAAATCATTTTACATACAACCAACTGCAACATCATTTACAGTACAAACAAAACATATGACAGTTTTTATTTCATTTCAGATGTAATGCACTGAGGGATCACACAACCATTGATGCCTATTGTTTGCGGAAGTGCAGCTCTGTCTTACCTCTCTCTCATTCCTGTCTTATCTGAGCAGTAATCTGAGACATGCAGTCTCTAAAACATTTTGTATCACTGTCCTTAAAATATGTGAGGATATTAAATGGCAATAATATACAGTTGTCAACAAATGAAGGGGAGGTTGTATGTTACTGAACAGAAATTGAAATGTATGCTGCTTATCTACATTTAAAACCTTGATACAATTACTTCTATACTTTGTAAGTCTAACCTGGCAGACAAACCCACTGCGGGTAGGGCATTCTGTAGTCAGTTGTGTTTTCCATCTCTCTACCAGTAATCATTCACAGTTGCAATACATTAGCAACAAACACTGAGGGAATGCCTGCACTATGTTTGCATGTGCTACACAAAGCCAAGTAACTGGGATTCAGCAATCCTGAGTTCACACCTCATTTGTATCTTCACTGTGCTCACAGCTCTGAATCCTCACCATAAAAAGGTAACCTGAAGATGAGGCTTGTTTATGTGGATAACACAGAAGGAGATATTACTTTGGGCTATATCTGCTCAGAAGACTACTGACTTTGATAAGGTATGATTGCATTTTTCAGCTGTATACTGCATATGCTGAAATGTCATTAAGAAAAATCTGTTAATATATATGCATTAGCAAATGGTACTTTTAGCTGTATGCACTTCTTAGACGTGTACTAATGGCATGGGCATGTTTGTCAGGGCATTTCACTTTCTCAGATGCACAACCTTATTAATTGTCTTCACAAGTGCTAATGTTACCACTGTTTTTCTGTGTATACTCTTTTTGTTATTTCCGTGAAATGCAAATGTCCTATATTGCCAACGACACAGGGGTGTTAGCCTTCTAGGATGGACCATACATACCTCTAGGGGAGTGCTGGCCACAGGTAGGCATAACTGGCAGTAGCTTAAAATGTGTTAAATCTGTACACGCATTTCAGGGACAGTTCATTTGATGACAGTTTTAGCATTTCACTGATGGTTTGTTAGCAAAATGTGTCATTTGCCTGTTCTTTTGGGGGTGGGGGAGCAAAGTTGCATTTCTGTTTTGGCACAAACAAGATATTATGCTATTGTTACTCTCCTTGATTTGGATCCAACCCTGCTTTGTGTGTGAATGTAATATGTTAGAACCACACAATTCCTTTTTTATATTTCAATATCTTGACTGCTTTACGTTTCTCCAGTGGGTAATAGTGAAATGCTACCTTTTATGTGTTATCTGGAAACAGGACTTTTAGTTATGTGATACTTATGTGTATTATCCTTCTGTTGTGTTTTAGGTCACCTAGGACTATGGCACCCAGGTGTCCCAATCCCCGAAAGCCTGCCTTCACTGACATTGAGAATCAGGTCATTATAGAAACTTTTAGGCAATATGGTGCCTTTCTGCTTGAGAGAGAACGTGGAGATATGTCAGGCAGAATGCAAATTTGGCAGCAGATTATTGCTGATGTGAATGCAGTAGGTGGCCATAGCAGGGCATATGATCAGGTGCTCCATAGTGGATGGGTACCTGGGGGGCTGCTACAGATCCACCACTAACAGCAAATGAAGAGCTCCTGTCCACTGTCAGGAATCCAGACAGCTCACTGGAAAGTATGGAACAGCATGTCAGTGACACTGGTGTTACTGTTTCGGGAGAACAAGTATGTCCCAGGAGGAGCTTCCAGGTAGGCTTATGTATCTCAATTGTTAAATGCTCTTGTATAGTAAAATGTTAACAGCAATACAGAGGTTCTGTTTAACAATCAATTAATTTGGGTGGGGAGATGTAGACTGATACAGTTAACAATGCATTCTGATTGATTACAAATGGGCTTAGGCTGGACTTGTCATCCAAGTTCTTGTTAAAAGTATCATTAATGGATATAAAGGGCAAAACATTTTAACTCCCTGTATTACTGTTAATTATGATGATGCTGTCCTTACCTTTTGCATAACTTCTTCCAGGACCAACATCCATGATAGCATCATCTGCACATGGTAAGACAGATATATCCTGTCAGTAGTGAAGTGCAGTTCAAAGAAATATATATATTTATCCATATGTGTGATGTGAGTGTCAGGAATGTTGTGTATGTTCCTATACTGTCTGTAGTAATGGCACCACTGTTAGTTTGTTAGCATACATTTGACTATAGTAATGTAGCTATTAATTTCTTTCCTGTATTTGTTGCTTATTATCGCAGGTGATCCTGACAGTGGAAGTGTAGGACTCTTACTACCTGATTTCAGAGTATTGATAGACTCTAATGATGATGGTGGCCATACAGAGACACATTTGGGGGGATGCAGAGGTTGAATTTGACACTGAGGTTGACATTCAGCCATCCCCTGTAATTCTATCAGACACAGCCAGTAAGCCTATGCCAACCATTTCCAATGAGCTCTCAGATACTGGACAGGTGAGGTGTGAGACACAAGATTAGGTACTGTGGTTACTGCGGCTTCAGTGCCTGTTGACGCTGGCTGTAGCCAAAGTGTGGGTGAGGTGCAATGCAGGAGGGTTGTTAGGGGTACTCGGAGGAGGCCTGCTGTCCATCTTCCACTTGATCCAGATGTCTTCCCATGTCAATCAGCATATGTTTAGGGACATCATGAAGGCACAGGCATGTTAGGTCCTTCAGAATATTTATGGTTGTAGATGTGGCACAAGACAGGCTGACGTGTGACTGCCTCCACCGTGTTGCCAGTTCAGTGGATCGGATGGATAAGCCAGTGTGGCCATGCTCGATCATACTTCCATAGTGGAACTACTTCCATTGCTCCATCAGTGGTTGAGGTTTCCACAGCCAGATGTGGCAGGCCATGGGGTCATGGTCCTGAGCATCCTCATAAGGGGAGCTCATCCAGCAGACATCAGTCATGTTCAGGTAGCAGCAGTGCATCTGACTGTGGGCATAGACGTGCCAGTGCAACTCCTGCCTGGCAGAGCCAATTCTTATGGTCAGGTATGACAACGATGAACTGCCACCTCTACCTTGCAAAGCTCACACATGTCCAACATACCAAGATATAGAGCTAGCACAGAGCTTGACTGTGTTCATACAGACACACACAACAGTTACATGGTTCAACTGTGAAGCTTAAAGCTCATTTTCTCTCACTGACCATTTGTTACTTTATCCGACTGTCTGCCTTCTTCTCTTCCTTACTCACATACACTTACCAACCTTTTGTGTCAACATAGGCTTCCTGTACCACCCACACAACACCCTGTGCAGGTGATAACTGTGCCATATCCTTGTTTTTTATATTTTGGATTCATGGATACATAACATTTGTGTCTGATGCTCAGGGTGCATACCTGACTAAGTTCTTAGTACATCTGCATTTGTGATGTTCTTTTGATAATTCTACCTTTGACATATTTTAGTCTTAGAAAGTTAGACAGTTGATAGAATCAAACATGTTTATGTCAGTATTTTTAATAATCATCTGAGGGTTGTGAAATCTGAAACTGAAATGTTTCTCATTACTTTCTAACTTCTCTTTTTAATGATTTTCCAGTACAAAAGTATGATGCTAAACTGAGAACATTCAGTGACCATCAGCACGTTTGAGAGGTATGAATGTGTGAATCTTTGAAGACTGAGGCCTACTATTTGATAGAGGACACATGTAGTCACATAAGTCTCTGCTGTCACATGTTAAAGTTATTTCTGTACAAATCTCTCACCTTTTACTTGCTTACATTACCAAGTAAAAACATGCATGGATATGCAATTCATTTGTATTATTACACAATACACTCCAGGTTCAATACTTACCTTGTAAATCCAGCAGTTGCAACAGTTTTAGTTCAGGGCTGACTCTGTCTGATGCTAGCAGTACACAGCCATTACATGGGTAGGTAAAGGTTGTGAGCATTGCCTGGCATCAATGCTACTATATGTATGTGTGTAGGATGAAGTTTTTAGATCCTTAGGTGGTGAGTGAGTGTGCTATGCATTGCATCTTAGCCAATGCGAGGGCATATTGAACATGCTTACATCTGCCTATACCCACAGCAGCTGCTGGTTCCTCCTCTGACTCCTCACCTGCGTGTGGCTGTGGTGACCTTGCCATTGGTGGTTGGATGTGTGCTTCTTCCTCTTGTTGATCCTACTGAAGCTGCTTTCTCAGGATGATGTTGTGTAGCATGGTACAGGCGGTGAATATTTCAGTACATGTATATGGATTGTACTGCAGTGCCCCCCCAGATATACTTAGGCATCAGAACTGCAACTTCAGCAGCCCAAACATATGCTCTGTGATATTTCTGGTTTTAGTGTGTGCCTCATTATGGCGTTCTTCATTGAGTGTGTGTGTGCATTTCTGATGGACTTCATCAACCACAGTTCCAGTGCATAACCTGCATTCCCCAGTAAGTGATCCTGTGGGATATCTCCACTAGTGAACATCTGATACAGTTGGGAAGCCTGCCAGATATGTGAATTGTGGTAACTGCCTGTTTTGCCAACACACACATTCAAAATGATTCCCTTCCCTGCTCCCTGGGTGGTGCCTTAATTTCTATATGTGTACAATCTATGGCACCCAGTACTTCAGGGTAGTGTGCTACAGAGTAGAACTCCTGCATATTTGTAGCCCTGTCCTAAGGAGTACAGGGAAAATATATGTGCTGACTGGCATGTTGGAGCATAGCATTCAGGAATTGCTGGAGGATCCTGGATGCTGATATCTGTGACACCCCCAAAATATCCCCTGATGGTCTCTGAAAGGTTCCTGTAGCTAAAACTCTAAGTTTTACACATACCTTTGTCTCCACGGGTTTGGGTTCCCCTTGGTTTGCCCTGGGTCTGAGTTGAGAATGACAGAGTTTGCAGAGTTCCTGTACTTTGTCTCTAGTCACCTTGTAGCACTCTACAATTTCCATGTCTTGCAGATTTGATAAGTTATACAGAGTCTGAAAACTCTTCTCCTTCTTGGCCGTGGTCCATTAGCAGCAGCAGCAGCATAGACTTCAGCCTGTTGCACATGCACATGAACTAAAGCAACAGCAGCCCCTAACATTCTTTCTGTGTAGACTCCTTACAGGGGCTGTATTCCAGTAGATTTTGGAATTTGCAGGGAAAACCAGCACTGAGTCTACATGGTTGCTTTATAGCTTGTTGAATAGTTCAATATTAGATTGGTTGATTAGCATACAATTCAGCTGCTTATGCTGTAATTAGCATGCCATGGTGTTTACCTTGTTTGCGTGGCTCTACACATCATGGAGAGCCACTTACTGAATCCAAAACAGTGCGCTATTGTGTGTTTGTCACAGCAGGATGCGCACACAGTGTAAGTGGACCGTATAGGGTTTATTGAATCTGCCTGCAAATCTCTTATCTGCACTGCATGTGATTCTGAAAATGAATGCAGTTTAAAAATGTAAAATGTGGGATTGTAAGAAAGCCCAAAGTGCTTTATTTATTTTTTAGGAATTGATGGGCTCACTCTGACAGGTCTGAATCCATGATATACTTATGCTTCAGTTTGTTCATTGCTGGGGAAAACACCAGACTACCAAAGTCAGTGCTTGTACACTGAAATTAGTCTTTTGTATATCACTTTGTATTAACAGCTTTATAACAAGAAAATAAAAAAAAAATGATAAATTTACTGATTGCGTCTTTTAGTAATGTCATCTTGCATTAAATGAAATTATTGCTAAAATCAGTCAGTTGAGTCTGCATATTAATTTATGCACTTCTCTATTAAACTGTTAGCAAAATAATTGTTTTATACAAAATCTGAATGTAAAATGTGAATGTATGCCTAAATTATAGTAATAACTTCTACATATTAAAATATATATAAATATGCATGATGCATGTAACGAGGTATGAAGGCTCTAAGAGGTGAATTTTGATTGCTGAGAATAACACCAAACTCTTCCAGAGTGAATCCGTGCTTATTAAAACAGCTGTTTTGTGGATTATTTTGTATTTGTAGTAAGGAAAGACAGAGCCAAATGATTTATTAGTTCCCACATTAATGCATTGCACAATGCCAATTGACACAGGTGGTAGCAACATGCAGAATGTGAGTAATTCAAAGACATCACAACTTTGCAATGGTCAAAACAGCACGGCATGCATCATAAACTACTGACTGCATAATGCCATGGAAATGCTGGAACCCCTTACAAATGAACCACATGGCTTATGCAACTGACAGAACGATTCAGAAACATACAAAATAGCCACACTGTGTAGTAGTACCTTCCAACTTTGAATGCCATGATTTATGGTGCAGAGTGGAAGCAGTATTAGGAACAGGAGAAGAAGTAGCACAACAGGATGTGTTGAGAGCCACCTCTGGAGCCAGTACCAACAGTGTTGCATGTTGTGGACCTCTGAACTACAGGAGGAGGAGCTACCAGCTTGTAGACCAAGAGATTGTGGACTATTTCTGACTGTGTGTACATAGATGAACTGTGTCACCCACAAATGGAATTGAGATGGTGTGCAGTATGTTTATTGCTGTTGATAAAAAGGTATGTGTAGCCTTAAACAACTTAGCTTATAGCGACCTTCTAGTGACCGACTTATAAGGGGCATGTTAGGGATATTGCAGGCATCAGGCTTATGAATCCGAAACTAGTTCCTTGATATAATGCTACGAACTATGTGGAAGGTCATACCTGATTTCCCAGGACAGTGGAGGAGCTAACCGACACCATATGACTCTCTTATGACATAGCTCATTACTTTGAGGTTCTGAAACCATGCATTGCACACACATTGCTGTCAAGTCCCCACTTGGTCCAGAGGGTATGCAATACATCTCCACAAAAAGATTGCAGGCTGTAAAGGACACACTGTAGCAACTGTTAAAGTTTTTATTAATTCAGCTGCGGTGTATGCCGAGTTTTTTGGGTTTGCAGTACATCACCCGGAAAGGCTTTCACTTCCTGAACTGTCAGGTGGTCTGTAATGTTTAAGGTATTATTTATAATGTGTCTATGCACCATCTGGGCAGTTACCATGATTCACACATTTGGCACATGCCTGAAGAGTACCAGTGGTTTCTCTGAAGGGACTTCCCACAAGGAAACATTGGCTGTTAGATGTTTACACATGCTTGATAGACATATGTATAGAAACAAGTATCATTTAAGCAGGGAGCAGGCCAAATATGTCGTGACTTGCAGAAATTGCTGGATATTCACTAAAATCCCTGGTTCATGACTCTAATATGCATCCTCCTCACCATGCAGGAAATGGCCTAAAACATAACCCATGCAAAATGTACTGGACTATTTTAGACTATTGAAGGGAAGCTTCTAATACTTGGACAACTCATTCAAGGCAGTGCAGTCCAGACATGTACAGCAAGATCTTTATTGTGTGTGCCATGCTACTCAACATGGCATTGTGCAAGCCACAGCAACAGCAGGTTAGCATCTTGGCAGGGCTTTCCATACCAGTCATAGCTGCAGTAGAATGAAAGTGTAAAGAGTCCAGGATGAACAGGCAACAACACCACAGTTGAGGCAAAAGCATGCGTAATACATAGCACTAGCAAAGTGGTAGTATCTGGTTTACAACTATGGTCATGGCACAACATAGAATAAATGATGTGTGAACTATAATTCCCAGGCAATGTAGGGCAGTATAAGTACTGGCCACATTGTTCATCAGGCTACACTATAACCACTTTAGGGGGTGGATAATACATAGTTTATTTATTTATTTATGGTGGGGCAGTGGTGCAGTGGTTAATGTTGTCTCACAGCAAGAGGTTCTCCAGTTCGATTCTCATCTGGGGTGCCTTCATTGCAGAGTCTGCATGTCCTCCATGCATTCATTTGGATTTCCTCTGGGTACTCCAGTTTCCTCCCACATTCCAAAGACGTGTTTGGAAAGTTTCTCCAAAGGCCTTCTCTGAAAATAGGCTGTGTCCTAGTCAGACTTTCCTGGTCAACAAATGTTAAATAAATAAATAAAATAAAGTATAATATGCGGTAGGGTCATGGGAGGTGAAAATGATAGGCAGATACTCTAGGTAGTTGTGGTTAGCTGGGGGTCGCATCATCCAGTGGTGGAGTCAGGCTGCCATGATGTAATTTTTGGTGGTGCCTATTTTATTGCTTTGTTATGTCAGGTCTTGATGCAGTCTATAGGAGGGGAAGTTGTAGAACTACAGCTGTAAAGCTAAGGGCAGAACATTTCAGTCAGTGATTGTGCATGGTATGCTACAGGATTCATGAAGTTCTGTCCACAACCTCCCCCTGGTTATTGGCTGCAGTTCATGCTGTGCACAGCCTCCCTCATTCATATACTATAGCCATGTCTCAACATATGGCCATGGGATGCCATACCCTTCCCATAGTTTCCTATGTTCCCAGTTTGAATCCCACCCCACTATAGGAAGACAGAACAATGCCATACCAGTGATGCATCATGATGTCTGCCTCACTGTCATTTGCATTTTCTACAGGGTTTATTATTGTTGCCAAGGTAGTTTACTGTGCAGATCTCCCTCCTAATTTTTGAGAAGCTTCACCTCTACAGAGGCTTTATTAAAATGTCTATATTTCAAAGCTGTATGGTTGTCAGTGGTTTTCCTAATGTGGTGGTTTTATTGATTAATCCAGTTAGGACCACAGACTATGAGTTGATGTAAGTGTGCACTGTGAAGATTGGGTAAAGATGGGTGAAGGCTGCCAGCCTAGCCAAATAGAATTTGCTACATAATTCTATTATTTGTAAATACTGTGAATGTTGAACTTAAAACAATGTGGCAACATTGCCATCTGCTGTAAAGAAAGCTAAGGCAAGCAATGCAATTCTTGTTGGTCCTTTGAAATTAAAATTATTTCATCACTGCCTTTGATGCTTTACAAGTCGGCTCCAGTCCGGCTGGATGGGGGCTTCCTGCCTATTGTTTTAAGGCTAAAGTTAATGACCAGAATTTACATGTGGAATGTCCTTTATTGCTCTAAGTGTAAAATAATGTAAATGCAGTTAATGTGTAGCCTGTGAACTCCAGGAAGGGGGAAAAAGATGATGTAATGTTTATTAGAACTGGAGTTTCAATTTAAGCAGTGAGAACCAGAGATTGTTAAGCATTTTGATCTTGGACATCTAACTCAGCACTGCCTATGCTCTGTATGTGTAAGTTATTTTAGAAGTATGTTTTCTTGTAGCAATAGCTAGGAATTAGAACAAGATTAGACTAAGTGTTTTTCTGTTATGTCAGAACTGTTCTGCTGAATTATTTTAAGTTTCTGTGTGATCTCTGAACTCTTGAATAGCACTATGGTGTAGTAGTATTGTCTTATATTTTTAGTATTTATTATTAAATATTTTACACCCTTTTCAACTGTGGCTGGTTTATGTAGAGATAATTTAAGCTCTAGAGTACACTGCATGTTTATAGAGTTTACTGTCTAAGTCACTCCAAATAAGCCTTAAGACTGGTTAGTCACACTTACTATTGGATAATAATATTGCACAGTAATAATTGGACACCCTTTTAAGGGCCTTTGGGTAGCTGAGAATTATTAGCTGGTGGTGGCAGTAATTACTACCATAGAGTCTGGGTATAGGGGCACAGTTGGAGAATCTATGTCAGCCTTTCCCGGGAGTGTCTGTGAAGTTGTATAAATACTTATTTCAGTGTGTGTGTGTGTGTGTGTGTGTGTGTGTGTGTGTGTGTGTGTGTGTGTGTGTGTGTGTGTGTGTGTGTGTGTGTGTGTGTGTGTGTGTGTGTGTGTGTCAGCTACTTGGGCAGGGACACGAAGCACTGGTTGGAGAGAGAGGGTACTGGAAGTTAGCTTGCCAGCTAGGTTGAGATCTGGACCCTATAGCTGTGCCAGTGGGGAGTCTTATTGGGGACCTGGAGAGCAAGGGAGCCACCATCCCCAGACTTACTGTGGTCTCTGTGTGCTCTTAAGGGAAGTTGCACTTTACTGTGTGTATTTATTATCCTTTCTCCTATATGAGACACCCTCTCTGGTGTTACTGGTGAGGATTGAGGCTCCTTGATTGCTGGGCCAGGGCACGGGCGTCACATATTAATTGGTGGCAGTGGTTGGGATATACTCACATATTAATTGGTTTGCAGTGGTGGGATCCACTACACATACTAATTGGTGGGCATTAGTGGAATATCCACGTCACATATTAATTAGTTGGCAAATACTAATTGGCTTGTAGTGGTGTGTGGTTAGAGTGAGTCCTATAGCTTATGTACAGTGATCTCTGAATGTGTTTTGTACTCTAAAACAGCATGCAGTGAATACTTAGAGTTCATATCACAATTGTTTTATTTCTTTTGTTAGTTTACTTAGTCAGGGTGACCAGGCAGCATGTCAGCAGAGGAGTATGGAAAGCTGACAAGGAGCCAGCTGGTGGAGATGTGCCAACCTAGAGGACTGGTGCATGGAAACCTGACTAAGGCAGACCCGATTGCAGCCTTGGTTATAGCTGCATCAGAAAATCAGCATCCAGGAGGACAATCAGACTGGCAGTGGAGATACAATATCCTCAGAGAATGGACAGCTCAACCTCTCTACGAAGGACAATCAGATTGGCAGTGGAGATACAGTATCCTCTGAGAATGGACAGCTCAACCTTTTTGCAGTGGACTTAAAGATCCAGCTGGAGGTAAAGAGACTTGAGTTGGAGGCCAGGCGTTTGGAGATAGAGGCCGAGGATAAAGGGCATCATAGGAGGCATGAGAGGGAAATGCTGACTCTTCGCCAGAATCATGGAGGTAATGGGGAAGGGAGTAACTGGATCCCAGAAGTACAACAGGTCAGTAAATTTCTTCCACAATTTTAAGAAGGGGATAATTTTGATAGTGTCATTCACATGTTTGAGAGGGTATGCAAACAGTATAGTGTTGACCAAAGGCTCTGGGTATGGTTCTTGACCCCCTAACTCCATGGGAAAGCTGTAACTTTTTTGTCAAAAATGCCTGACACTGTCTGTTTTGATTATACTGCTGTAAAGAAAATGTCTTTTAGAATGTTTTAAGCTAACACCTGAAATGTATAGGAAAAAGTTTTGTGAGCATAGACGCAAGGCAGATGAAAGTGTGTGTGAATATGTTGCTGAACTGAGCACTTATTTTCATAGCTGGGTGAGTGGATGTCAGGTTACCTCTTTTGAAGGGCTGACAGACCTTTTGGTGAGGGAACAAGCCCTTAACACTTTGCCTGAGGACATGAAGATCTGGTTAGCTGATAGACAATGTGCTACTTCAGATGAGTTGGGGAAGAAGGGAGACCTATCCCTGGCAAGCAGGGCAGCCCTGCACAGGAAGGGGACCCCCAGTACTGCTCATGAGTCTAAAGGAACCCATGGTGGGCAGCACAGACTGCCCCAACAGAATCTCCCAGTAGCAGGGGAAGCCACTAGTCCAGGTACATGTCCAGGAGCTAGGGTTAAATGTTTTGAATGCAACCAGTGGGGCTATGTGGCATACAGGTGTCCATGGAGACAAGGTGGGGAACCAAAGGTGAAGAAGCCAGTAAATGGGAAAGACAAAATGCCATTAGTATGTTGTCTTGGGACAACAAGGGCACCAAACTACCACCAGAGACTATATCCAATTGTAGTGAATGGCAATAAGGCCATTGCCAAGAGAGAGATACAGCCTCTGATATAACCATTGTAAAGCCTGCAGTGGTTACAGAGGAGCACTACTTACCTGGGCAGTCTACTTTAGTCAGGGCTTTAGGAGGGTTCCCATTCCAAATACCATTGGCTAGGGTTCACCTTGACTGGGAGGGTGGAGAAAGAAACCAGCAAGTAGGTGTGTTTGAGGATATACCTGCAGATGTCCTGTTAGGGAATGATTTTGTTAGTGCAGTACCCTGTGCTTGTGCAGTTACATGCAGTCAGGCTTGGAGACAAGCATGTGGGTCTGGTAGACTGGGGGGAGACCCAGACAGACTGCATACTTGCAGCCAGGACTGGTAAGGTGATTACTTCAGGAAGGGAACTACTTTGTAGCAGTGAGACTGAAGGTGAGCCACAGCTGCTTGTGGGTACTGATGTTCCCTTGGGCAGGGTAACTGCAAAGGTAGAGTTGATCAGTAGTACCCAGGCTGATAGTGAGGCACCACTGTCAGAGGATGCCAGACTTCCTCTGGAAGGGGAGCTGGGAATGGTTACAAGGAGAGAGTTGAGACAGGCTCAGCTCTCAGACCCTACATTGCAAGGCCTGAGGCAGGTAGCTAGGGAGGCACCTGATTCTCAAGGGAAGGGGAATATGTATACTGGGACAAAGGCTTACTGTACAGAGAGTTGATCCCTGAGGGAGGGCTAGAAGGTGAAGGAGTACAGCAATTGGTAGTGCCTAGAGCCTACCATTTGGTACTTTTAGCCATACCCCATGATATTCCCTTTGCAGGTCATATGGGCATAAAACCTACAAAGAGGCATATTATGCAGAACTTCTATTGGCCTGGAATTATGTAACAAGGTACTGCAGGACCTGTGAACAGTGCCAAAAGGTAGGCAAGGCAGGAGACAAGATAAGAGATCCTTTGATGCCT
Organism: Protopterus annectens; assembly: GCF_019279795.1. Taxonomy (NCBI): domain Eukaryota; kingdom Metazoa; phylum Chordata; order Ceratodontiformes; family Protopteridae; genus Protopterus; species Protopterus annectens. Next base: position 479,168,359 of record NC_056743.1, read on the forward strand.
TTGCCTGTGATTGAGGAGCCATTTCAGAGGGTAGCTATGGATATTGTGGGTCATCTGAGTATCCCAAGTTCCACAGGGAAAAAGTATATCCTAGTGGTTGTAGATTATGCTACACGATACCGTGAGGCAGTGACTTTGTCCTCCATTGAGTCAGAGAAGTTGGCAAATTCTTTCTTAGAGATTTTCAGCCAGGGTAGGATTCCCAAAAGAAATACTGACTGACCGAGGTGCAGATTTCATGTCAGACCTGCTGATTTGTCTGTGGAAGTCCTGTGTGGTGAAGCACATTAAGACTGCCCCCTACCATCCTCAGACTAATGGTCTTGTTGAGAGGTTAAAGTCTACAATCAAGCTACAGGCATTTGCAGATCAGTTTAAGAGGGAGTGGGACAAATATTTGCCCCATCTGTTGTTTGCTTACAGAGAGGTTCCCCAGGAATCCACAGGTTTTTCACCCTTTGAGTTGCTGTATGGGCATAGGGTGAGGGGACCTCTAGATTTAATTCGAGATGAGTGGGAAGGTGAGTGCTAGACTCAAAAGGAGTCTGTTGTGGCATACATCCTAAAAAGCCCAACAAAAGAAAAAGGTGCGGCATGACAGGAATGCACAAGCTAGAGAGTATGCTGTGGGGCAGCAGGTAATGGTTCTCATTCCTGTCAAACACAACAAACTGCAAGTAGCTTGGGAGGGACCCTACAAGGTGGTAAGAAAGTGATGTTAGCAACATGGTGGAACTGCTAGGCAGATGGCAGGGGCACAAACTGTACCATGTTAACATGATGAAACCTTACCATGATAGGGAAGCCCTTGTGCTGAGCATTTGCAGTGGATTGCAGGTGGAGTCTGAGGGAGATCTGGTGACTGATCTCCACAGTGATGCCCGGACTGACACCTCAGTGGAAGGGGTAGCAATGTCCCAGCAGCTATCTCCTATCCAGGTTTGAGAAATCCGAGCAGTGTTGCAGGAATTTGGGGATCATTTCACTGGGAAACCAGGATGCACCCATCTGGTACAGCATCAGGTGGATACAAGACCCCAAAGACCTATTAGGCAGACCCCTTACAGGGTGCCTGAGAGTGTCAGACAGACTCTGAGGGAAGAGGTATAGGAGATGTTGGAACTAGGGGTGATTCAAGAGTCCAACAGTCCCTGAGCCTCCCCAGTGGTGCTCTTGCCAAAGAAGGATGGCACCAGGTTTTGTGATCTGGACCATATAGCTGTGCCAATGGTTCATAGGTTCATAGGTAGATACTGGGCTACCTGCCCTAGGGCATTTATAAGCCTAGGCAGAGTGTATTTGGCTTCCGTCTCCCTATTAGATTAGCCTACTGTGCCTTTGTAAAGTAGGTCACAGAAGGTACCCTTTTAAGATTAGTTTACTGTGCCTCTGTCTAGCAGGGACACAGAAGAGATCCCAGGGGTGAATTTGCGATTTCCCATCCATGCGTCCAGATTTCACTTGAAGAGGGTCAGCGAGGGGCTATGTCTAACATGAATTGGGATTCTATTCCAGAGTGAGAGGAGCCTCTGGGAAATGAATCTGTCCCTCCAGCATGTACTATTTATTTTTGTGCTGAGGTTTAAGTCCCTGGAGAGTGTAGCTCTAAGGGACTTGGATTTTTTGAGGTGGAGCATGTCCATTAATTCTGGGTTTGACATGGCTTTGTACATCAGGCATAGATCGCCTCTGAGTAGGCGGTAAGCAACTGAGTAGAGCTGGCGTTTCTTTAGTCGAGCTGCATAGGACATCTGTTTGTAGCCCATGATCCTCTTAGTGAGGTACTTTTGGGGTCTCTCCAGTTGCTGCAGGTGTCGGGTAAGGTACATCCCAAAAGGGGCATTGTATTCAATTATGGGCCTGATGAGTGACGAGTAGAGGGGCACAATGACCTCTCTTGATCTAGATGCGAACCCTTTCGTGATAAGGTGGGCTATATAGAAGGTCTTTCTAACCACTTTGGCAACGTGATTATCAAAGGAGTGATTACTGTCTACGTTGGTCCCCAAATCTCTAATTACTTCTTCCGTACTTAATGGATTACCACCTATGTGGTAATTTGTGGGCACCTTGTTTTTCCCAAAGGGGATGACTATGCACTTTTAGCATTTAGCTTGAGGCCGTGGCTCTGGCACCAAGCATCCGTCTCTGTGAGACCCTTTTGGAGGATGCTTATGTCAGCTGGAGATTTGATTATGGCCCCCAGTTTGCAGTCATCTGTGAACTTTGTCAGCCATAATCCCCCCGTGTTAGCCTGAACCTCAGAGAAGTATATACCGAACAAGAGAGGTCCCAGAACTGAGCCCTGTGGGACACCACTTGTAACTGGTTTGGATTCGGACATGGCACTTGCGATTCTGACCATGTGGGTTCTATCTCTGAGCCAGTTTGCAACCCATCTTGTGATATAGGGGTTGATATTTAAGCTGGTAAGCTTATTTATGATGCCTGAGTGGGGTATTGTGTCGAAGGCTTTTGCGAGGTCCAGGTAGGCTGTGTGGACTACCTTGCCCTCATCTATGGCTTTGGTAACTGTTTCAAAGAAATCAACTAGGTTTAAGAGGCAAGATCTGCCCTTAACAAAGCCGAATTGGGTAGGGTCCAGTGTCTGGAGGCTCCCAATGCCTTTGTTTATGAGTTCCATGATAATTCGCTCCATAGCTTTACAGACCAGACTAGTCAGGCTTATGGGGCGATAGTTCCCGGGGTCCGTTGTGGCACCACCTTTGTGGAGTGGGACCACTGTAGCTGTACGCAATTCTTTGGGTACATATCCTGTAGTAAGGCTAAGTTTGAACAGTGACTTAATGTGAGGGTTCAGTTCTTCTTGGAGCTCATGTAAGACACAGCCCGGTCCCATAGATGCTGTGTTTTTTGCTTTGGAGAGGGCAGCTTTCACCTGTGCATCTGTGATGTCAGGGAGGTTACATTCAGTTGGGATAGGCATTTGCTCCTTTGGGGGGAAGGGGGAGGAGAAGTTTGTGCTGAATCTGTCTGCCAGGATGTTGGCTATGTCTGTAGGTTTGGTATAATTTGTACCGTTATGCAACAATTCAGAGCATATCTGGGAGTTTCCACCCATATTCCTGACATAACTAAAGAAGGCATTGTGATTATCTTTAGTGTCTAGGGCAATTTTTCTTTCGAAACTGGCCTTTGATGATTTTATGAGGGATCGAAGTTTCTTGCTAATACTGATCAGAGATGCCTTCCCTTTTTGGGATTTTGCTCTGTCATGTAGTAGCTTCCTCCTTCTGTTGTATAGCTTATTTATGGCCAGGGTCCACCAGACCGGTCTCCTGTTTTTGGAGGAGTGAGTCTTGGTTTTATTTGGGACAGCACAATCCATGCATTCCTGCAGGTGCTCATCGAATGCATTTGTAAAGGATTCTGCAGATTGGGCTGTATTATCCTCTGGCCCGAGGGCTTTGAAGGATTCCACCTCAGTCTTGAGAAGTGCAAAGTTGGCTTTTGAGAAATTCTTTACAGTGATTTCCTTGGCTGGGGGTGGGGACGGGATATGGATGTCCAGGGAAATTTGTTTATGGTCTGATCTTACCAATGAGGGGTTTACCTCTGGTGTGGAACATAGAGTCCCCATGTTGGTGATGACCAGGTCCAATATGTTGTTCCCTCTTGTGGGAGTGGTGACCAGTTTTTCCATCGCGTTAGAGTTTATAAATTCAAGGAACCATTGGGCAAGGGTGTTTGGGCTTGAGTAGTTTTCCCAGTCAGTGGTAGTTGAAGTCACCCAATAGCATAGTGTTTGGAGAGACCTTCATATTCTCCAGTGTTCTCAGGAATGCCAAGTGGGGTTCCTGTAATAGGGAGGGTGTTCTGTAGCAGGCTACAAACTGAAAGGCAGTTTTGCCCGCTGTTAGTTGCACATGGATGGTTTCTGATGCTTCATGCAGTGCCACTAACCTGGAGGTGTAGGTATCTTTGATGAATATAGATACTCCCCCTCCTTTTGTGCTTCGGTCCGAGTTTTGGGGCCGAAACGCATGGTATGAGTTATAACCTGGTAGTGCTGGGGTGCCCTCAGGAGCCTTGAACCAGGTTTCTGTTACTGTACAGACATCGATTTTCTCCATACTGAGGAGAGCCTCGAGTGCATGCATCTTGAGGCTTAGACTTCTGGCATTGAGTAGCATTACCTTTAGTTTTTTTTATCCTTGGGTTGTCTATGGAGGTGGGTTTGTCCTTTGAGCCTTGCCTAAAAAAGGCACTATGGGGTGGCAAGAGCCTTGGCCAGTATACGAAAGCCTAAAGGTGAGAGGTGCAAGCCGTCCCTAGCAAAGCAACGTGGCTTGTCGAGCATGTCATCCCAGGCTGACAGACACTGGATCCTCTTTGAATGACACCAATACTTTAGCCAATTGTTGAAACTGATCATTTTGTCTTTATACTGTGGCATCATTCTTGGTGAGGGCAAGATGCTACTCAAGGTCAGGGTCATACCAGCCTGGGCTACATGATCAGAGAGCTCCTCTATGTCTCTTTTCATGTAGTCCAGGGAGGTATGTCTCAGGTCATTCACACCAGCATGGACAATGACAGAGTCATACTTGTACTTGCTTTGGAGTGACCTGAGTGCTTGCATTATGCGGCAGATCCTGGCACCCGACAGGCAGCTTACAGTGACCTTCTCCTTGTTCAGTCTGGTGAGCAGGACATCAGTGTGCCAGACAATAGAGTCCCCTATAACAAGTGTATTTGGTGTGTTGTTTGGCCTTAAGGGCTGTGACTATGAGGCACACTGATTTTGTGAGATATGTGATTCGTGGGTATTGTTGAGGGGTGGCTGTTGCTTGGATATCTGCTTAGGAGGTCTTTGCTGTTTAGGCAGATTTTTATTTAGAGCCTCCGAGTATGTTTTTGTGTGTTTATGTGTTGGGTATGCAGATGCAATAGGTCTGTGTGAGATTGGATTTGTGGTGTGGGTGGTTACCTTTTCCTCCTGACTGACTGTGCCAGTCTTGGGTTGAGAGAGCTCTGCTCCAGTTTGGCTGTGTAACTGCATCTCTCACATGTATTGGAGTTTGTTGGAAGAAGGAGAGGGTTGTCTGTGTGCATAAGACAATTGTAACATTGCCTCAAAATTCCCAGATTCACCAGCTGGACTGGAGAGTAACCTTGAAACTGACCCTTGGACATGCCAGATTAGTATAGGGAACTGTTTTTTTACTGATCAGATTAGGGAAGGGAACTGATTTTTCACTTAATCAGGAAGAACCAATCGGGAGCCTAATACTTATAAGAAGTCAAGGAGGGTGTAGTGCTTTAGTTAGTTAGTGTTTCCTTATAAGAGCTGAGCAAGTGCAGGGCTTTAGAAAGAGAACAGAGTGATTACTTTGAGAGTTTGAACAGTTCTAAGGGAAAAAGTGAAGAGCAGACTTTGTGGAGCCTAGAATAGTTTAAACCTGTTTAGGCGGTGCTGCCCGATGCTGCTCAGTACGCAAAACCGCCCAAAAAGAGAGTTGTAGGGTTTTAAGAGAGAGAGAGAGATCAAGGAGAAGTCTTATTGGGGACCTGGAGAGCAAGGGAGCAACCAGCCCCAGACTGACTGTGATCTCTGTGTTGTCTTAAGGGAAATTGCACTTTACTGTGTGTATTTGTTATCTTTTCACCTGTATGAGATGCCCTCTCTGGTGTTAGTGGTGAGGATTGAGGCTCCTTGATTGCTGGGCCAGGGCACGGGTGTCACATGCACCACTCTATCTATTCATGCTGGTGCAAGCCATGCATACAAGAGTGAAAAAGAAGCATGTGACCTATAAACTCATGATCATACCTCTCAACTCCTTAGAACAAAAATCTGGACAAAGTCTAAAATAATGAGAGGACAAAGGTCTCAAAATAGGGACAGATTTTTAATATTGCTCTTATAAACTTAGAAAGTTGCTAGAATAACTGAATTTGTGTTAGCATGCATTTTCCAAAGGTTATGAAGTCTAAATAATGACATACGTTTGATTTTCAGTGACTTCAGTCCTCAGTGATTTGCTAGAGCAATGCATATTTTATGAGAAACAGACCAACTATAAGAGGTGAAAATCTGGACAATTGTGAGCCTTGCTCATGATTACAACATACACCATATTGTAGCACTACAGCCATGTCCTGGCCAAACAATGCAGTGCTGTGCTGTGTGACATGTGATTCACAAAAATGCATTTGTGCAAGGACATGTACCATTTTACTTGTCCTCACATGGACCTGTTTGAGTAGCCAGGGTTACTTCAGGGACTGGAGAATGCAGGACTCCAGCTTAGTGTATCACATGGAGCAGGTTTTCTTGTTTTGTTACATAAGAACCTGAGACCACATGATTAGCAATTATGAAGACCCACTGCAGTAGCTGGGTGGAGTGCTGACACATTCTCTGAGCTAAGACAGATACAGTGACCTGAAGGAGAATCACCCCCAACCTACTTCACCAAATGGGAGGAAGAGGTTCAGGACAGGCAGCCTGAAACATACTATAATCCTGTTTTAGTACCATTGTCTTCTACAAACTTTACTGCTATACCTTTAGAGGGTATACTTTGTTTTCCAGTGACAGACAAACAGCAGATGAATATAGTTGGTTGCCACCAAAAGCAGGAACTCCTCCCCCAGCTGTGGGATGTGTTTGATGTATGTGAAAGTCTGCTATACTACAGTTGTTTTTGTAACTTTTGTGTGATATTTTTCCCATTTTGTCATCCTTCTGTAGCTCCAGTTGTGGAAGAAGAAAAGAAGGTTATGGCAAGGTCACCTTGGACTGTGCCGGGCACTGCCTATGATGCTGAGTCATCAGTGGCTGCTAGATCTATATGTCAGTAGGGGAATGATGATTTTCCTGCTGGAGGTAACTTATGCCCTCCATATCTACTTCTTATGGAGGGGATGAAGGATAGTCTCCTGAAAGTTCATGCTTTTGATGTCTGCTCTCTTCCTAGATCTCTCTAAGGCCTTTGATATGGTCAATCACCAGCTGCATCGCCGTACCCTGAAGGAACTGTCACTAAATAGTAGTGCTATTAAATGGTTCCAGTCTTACCTGTCTGATAGACAACAAGCAGTTTTATGGCAGAATACCCTATCCACACATCTACCCATTAGTCTAGGAGTCCCCCAAGGCTCCATACTAGGACCACTACTCTTCTCAGTCTTTATCAATGACCTACCCACCCAAGGCCACCTGCATCCAATACACGGATGACTCTCCTTTAATATGTACTGCCTCCTCCGCAACTGAGCTTATGACCCTAACCCAGAATACTTTCAATGATGTAGAAAAATGGTTTGCAAACCGTCAGCTTCTATTAAACCCCAACAAAACTAAACTGCTCATCTTTTCCCCCACCTGCAAATCCTCCTCACCATTCTTTACTATAAGTTTCAACAGTGGCACAATTATATCCCCAGATACTCACACGAAACTCCTGGGCATCACAGTCGATAACGCCCTAAAATATGATATCCATGTCAATAAAACCATCAAATCTGTCAACAAAAAACTGGGCTTCCTATACAGGATTAAACCCTTCCTCACTCCTGTTGTAAGAACCACTATTGCTCAGTCCCACCTACTTTCTACCCTGCTCTATGCCTCCCCCCTCTTCACTAACCTGAACCAAGCCACCCTTACTAAACTTGCTAGTTGTTACAACCATATTGCTAGATTTGCTACAGGTGCTACTTCTAGGACCCACTATTGTATCAACCTAACTCAACTAGGATAGCTGGAGTGGCCCAGTCTTCCCCAATACAACCAACTTGTAATGACCCACAAAATACTATATCAACCCGAAAAAACACCAGCACTAAATAAGATCATCAAACCATACAGCAACCTGAGGTCACTACGCTCTGCTGACAAACTGCTGGTACAAACAACTAAGAGCATAAATGTGGCTGTGGACTCTATATTCACCAACTCAGGAGGCAAAACTTGGAATATGCTACCTGCCGAACTTACTCACCAATCCTCCTTAACCCAGTTCAAAAAAAGCCTCAAACTACACTTCCAACAGCATTAGCAATGTCCCTGTTTAAACCCCGACTAATCACCACCTGCTCTTCCTGCAAACTCTCCCTAAGCATTTCAGTCATATAGTCTAATAAGTGTATGAATTCTTGATGGGACTTAGCCCATAACTGCGTGTATTATTGTCTGAAACTGAAGCCGCATGATTTTGATGTTGTCTAGTATATTTTATCTAAGTTTGTAACCCTACTGAAAACTCCATATTATACTTATCTCTAAATATTTCTATTGTTTCTAATAGGTTCATAGGTAGGTACTAGGCTATTGGCCCAAGGGCCTATATAAGCCTAGCCAAAAAGGTACCCTGGCTTTCGCCACCCAAGAAAATTATTTTCCTGTGCTCCTGTCGAGCAGAGCCACAGAAGTGATCCCCGGGGTGAATTTCCTATTTCCCATCCAATCATCAAGATTTTTCTTGAAGAGTGCTAATGAGGAGCTCTGTTTGACATAGATAGGTAGTCTGTTCCAGAGTATGGGAAGTCTCCGGGACAGGAATCTATCCCTTTAGCATGTTCTGTTTATTGTGGTGACAAGGTTTAGGTCCCTACAGCGTGTAACTCGGAGGGATTGGAATTTCTTTAAGTTGAGCATGTCCGACAGCTCTGGGTTTGACATAGCTTTGTATGTTAGGCAGAGATTGCCTCTGAGTAGGTGATATGCGATGGGAGTAAAGCTGGAGTTTTTTGAGACAGTCTGCATAGGGCATCTGTTTGAGGCCAGTAATCCTCTTTGTGAGGTATTTCTGTGGCCTTTCCAGTTGTTGTAGATGTCTTGTGAGGTACATACCAAAAGGGGTGTTGTACTCTATAAAGGGTCAAATGAGTGATGAGTTGAGGGGAACAATTACCTCTTTTTTTCTGGATGAGAAACCTTTTGATATGAGGTGTGCCACGTAGAAGGATTTCCTGGCCACTGTGATGATGTGATTATCAAAGGAGAGACTACTGTCCACCTTTGTCCCAAGGTCTCTTACCACACTTTCGGTGTTAAGTAGAATACCACCTATGTGGTATTTCATGGGTACAGAGTTTTTACCAAAGGGGATGACAATGCACTTTTTGGCATTGAGCTTCAGGCTCAATGTACTCTGCTTTCTGGAGCTTTTCTCCCCGGGCCTCCGCTGAAAATGGACATATATCCAGTTGGACTTTCCCAGTAAACAAATGTAAAATAAAAATAAATAAAAATAAAGTGGCTAAGTCAATCTCCAGCGGTCTTACTGTATCAGTTTCTGAAACTGGTGACTGCTAATGTTGGCTGGCAACTACTAGCCAACCTTGACAATATGAATCACCTTCTGGAATAATAGATGGCATCACATGACTGGCCAGTCCCACCCATCAAGCTACCAGTGGAATTGCTCATACCACTGGGCAGCCATGTAAGTGATGCCATGCCTGGACCCCACCATATTACTATCCTAATGTTTGTCTTACATTATGTGCCATTCTACCCTACATTGGTGATGATATCTCTCCTGTCAGTCTGGGTCTATTTACCTGCCTCTGATATCTGATGTTCTCCCACCATCCCATCTGTAGCCATCCCTCACTGCCTTCCCATCAACTCTTCCTTTGTGGTACATAGAAAAGGATTTTTTCCTGATAAGAAAATTACTCTTCCTTCCCCACCTTTCATACATTTTCTTTATCCTTCCGTGTTTCCCTTTGCTTGTTGTTCTCCCATGACCTTATTTCCTGTTTGCCCCCTTTCCTGTCCATTTATATGATAAACGTGGTTAGCACTTTGCTGTTCACACCCATACTGATATACCTTTTTGCAACCATGCTATCCTTCTTGTGTTAAATGAGCACTAAATGCGGCTATGCGGCTTTGCATGTCATATATGAGCATGCATTACTTGGCCACACTCCCATGCCTTGCTTGTGACATCCATGACTTTAGACATACATGTTACTATAGTACTGCTCCTGCTATACAGCTGCCCGATGCTCCTTATCCTATTATTCCTATACCTCTCTTTACATATGTGCCAGCACTATTCAATGTATGCAGTATGTCTAAGCAGCAGTTTCCTCAGAAATTAGCGCTGCATAGGTACTCTGTGCATCTTTGTGAAGCCCAGCAAGTATAACGAACTGCATTTTAATTTGTGGTCTTGGTTGTTATACCACTTTGAAACATGTGACATTTCACACGTTCTCTGTAAAAATATGAATATACCCTTAATTTATGTCACTGACCTCTGCACATTTTAATTGTATGTCAACTAAGCACACATTTCTAAGGCACAGAGACTTTGACATTTCAGGTCTTCCACCCTCCCTAGCCACCCTCCGTTAACTGTGTTGCCTTATGTTTCCAGGCTTTTGTGTATCCATTCAGTATCAGGACAGAATCAGTCAATAGCAAAATTCCATGTGAACATAAGCTCTCATTCCTGTTCCTAACTGTTTGGGTGCTTGCATGCATGTTATGTTATGCAGTATAAATAACTTTCCCTGATCAGGGGTACTTTCTTTAACCTAAGATTAGAACATGTTATTTAAAATATACATATACACTTGCATTAATTTAGAATACACATTTACCTGACAAGAACAAAAAGCTAAATTGTGTTTTTTTATGTAGATATAATATCCATACTTTTCCCACCATAAAACACTTAAAATGCGAACTGAAAACAACATTTTATTCCATGTCAGTGGACCACAGCATCTGCCATTGTGTTCTGTGAAGGTATTAATCCCAACTTGGGTCCTGTGCTAAATACTGTCATCGATCCAGAAGGCTTTTCTCAGCAGAACGCTGTCATCTAAAACATGTTCTTAATAGTGCTAGATAATGCCTAAAAGAATCAGGAATAAAAAAATAAACATTTGATCCATGGCCGAATTAGATTTATTGGCATGATATTTTAACAGTTTATGAAACATTGCTAAAAATATTGCTTCTGAATCCTACAGTCATATGAAACATAAAAGAGCAGGAGGTGTTGACATACTGCGCAATGAAAACTGAGCTTATTTTCTGCCAGAAAAAAAATGATTCTGTATTGTCCAGAAAGGGAATCCTTCCTGGGTTAGTTTAAATTTATGAACTAAAGACCCTATCATGCACCAGTCTATACCTTTATCTATTTGTGTGTGTGTGTGTGTATACACACACACACACACACACACACACACACACACACACACACACACACACACACACACACAACAAATGAGAACACAGATCAGCTGCAGAGGAGGCTTTTCAGCCCCTCACAGTTAGTATAAATACAGAGCTTATCGTTACAGGTGACCTAAATGTTAATTGTAAATCCCCACTGGATGATTTTAGTCATCCATGGTTTCACTCAATTGTTAGACTTAAGAACAAAGTAGTCAGAACCTATGGCTGTTTAAGAATACAAGATTAGATACTTAAAACTGCATCAAACAGTGTTAAAATAATAGGTGCCAAGGCTGAATCCTTTAGGGTCAAAATTTCCAACAAAGCTCTTGCTGTTGTAGGAATTTGAAGAACTTTTGTGACAAATGTTTTAATCAAGTTCCCACACTCTGTAGACTGAAACATAGAAGGCACCACTTATGTTTATTATTTAAGTTCTTAGTTTGTGAACATCCTAATTAGCATGGCCACCTTGTGCAAAAGGCACGTTACTCATAAAACATACCTTAGATTACACTCTAAATCAGGTCCATGATGTGTCAGAGAGGTCACTTCTGGTCTGCCTCTAGATATTCCAACAAAAATCTGATCTCATCAAACTTTATGAGGCTCACAACCAAGTACAGAATAATTCTCGCTACCAAAAAGGACCCTTCTTCATTTTTCTTAATCTTTATGCTTTTTGCCCTCATGCCTGCTAACCTTCAGACCTCCCCCTTGAGACTCAGCCCAGTCATTCAAATCAATCTAGATGTAGCTGTCATTCAAGCATTTAGGGTATCTTTTTTTGGGCATCTTGTATATTATGCTAGCTGACATGTGCACTTAAACTTGACTGACTACATGTTCGGGCAAGGTGTGGCTGTCATGCGGAGGATGAAGTTACCACAACTTGCATGAACACAGTAGCCGAGTTTGAGTAAAGTAAGTGTGGCAGACAGGAGGAAGGTGTGGCAGGAGTGACAGTATAGATTAGGGTTTCAGGCAGAGAGGAGGAATGAGATTTAGGTTTAGGGGGTGGAAGGAGAGTTTAAGGTTAGGGAGCAATCGGGGACTTTAGGTTTATGGAGCGGGACTGGAGTTTTAGATTTAGAGAACAGTCAGGGACTATAGGTTAGAGATCAGGAGAGGATTGTTATAGTTATGGTTAGTGACTGGATGGGAGTTTTAGAGTTAGGGATTTTGTAGGGCTGAGCAGCTCATTGAGGTTGGGTGGTGGTAAGGTTAGATAATTAACAAGGATTGGACTAGTGGGAGTTTAAGGAGCTTACCATTTAGATCACGTGGCAGTGACAAAGTGTATTTCAAGCCACAAGCATGTGAGCCCTTCTAGTAGACTTGTCATCTGGGCAGCCATGAGTATTCTTTATGCCCTTGGATGGATCTGATCATTCCATTGTGTCTTCCAGTGAGCACACCCTTGTCCCCTGCCTAGATAAGTCTGACTGACTGACTTACTTTACAATCCCTAGTAACATGTGAGGAAGGAACTTGCAGCATTAACAGTTTACACGGTTTTAAAATATACAACTATACTGATATGCAGATTACCGAAACATTTTTTGAACTTTTTACTAAGGGACTACAATTTGTGCCACACAGAGCAAGTTATCTGCCCAAACTGCTAATTGAACTAAAGCTGTTTATAAGAAACCTTAATTTAAGGGTGTTCTTTAAAAATCAACCCCAGGGAGAACATTTGCTCTGTAGAAGCAGCACTTTTAATCCTCCTACTCATCCCAAACTACAGCTGTTTGAGGAACTCATTGAAAAAAGTTTAAGGGATTACTTTAAAAGCAAAAACACTAAACATTCCACTAATTTTCCTCACAGATTACAGGTTATTGTAGACAAAATCAAAGATGAAAGCATCAGGGTTATGAGGCCTGATAAAGGGGGTGGCATTGTACTGATGAAACAGTTGGAATATGATAAGTATATGCGTAACATTTTACATGACACGAAAACATATGAATCCATTTCCCTAAATGAACTTAATATTGCACTTGCAAAAATCAAGGACTATCTATATGATTTGTTAATGCAGGGGTTCATTGACGAAAAAACATATAATTTTCTGACTGTTTCTAAACCTAAAACCCCAATTTTATTTGGCATCCCCAAGGTCCACAAGGGGCTAATACCATTGAAATTTCGCCCAATAGTCTCCGGTGCGGGTGGAATAACTGAACCATTTAGTAAATTTGTGGATGTTCAATTAAAAGGCTATGTAACAAAGTTAAAATATATCTGCAAGGACTCCTGGGAATTTCTTAGTAGTTTAGATCAAAGTATGGATAATTCCAGTCTATATATGGTCACCATAGATATCGTTGACTTATTTCCTAGCATCCCTCTTGAGCAGGGTTTAGACTGGTTTGGTGAGGCAATAAGTATGGAATCTGGCCTCAGCAATTGTATGGTTAACAACATACTTGAGTTTATGAGAATAATTTTGAACAACAATTTTATATTCTTTAATGGGGAGTTCTTTAAGCAAAAGAGTGGGGTGGCCATGGGGGCCCCATGTGCTACTTCTTATGCAAACATAGTCTTGAGTAAATGGGAGACACAATTTATTCATTCCACCCAATGGAGCAAATACATCAGCTTCTACAGGAGATTTTTGGATGACATTTGTATTTTTTGGGCAGGCTCTGAAGTGGACTTTCATGATTTCATGAATTATTTAACTCAAACCACCAACTTCTTACGTTTCACCTATGAAATAAATGAGAGAACTTTACATTATTTGGACATTAAACTTACTAAAAAATCTGACAATGTTGGTTTTGTTTCCCAAATATACAGAAAAAAGACGCACTGTAACTCTTTTTTACATTTTAACAGTGGGCACCCTTTACATGTTAAGAGGGGCATCATTAAGGGACAACTGGTGCGTGCCTCTAGAATATGTAGCACACAAGAACTATTTTTTGAGGAGATAGAATTTCTTAGGAACTCTTTTCTTGATAGAGGGTATTCTGATGAATTTTTTCAGGACATCCTTGGTGAGGTTTTGAGAAAAAGAGATGTACATTTTCCGCCACTTTTAGGGGTTAAAGCGGTTATTCCTAGGAGGCAGAACAAATTTGAAGACAATTCTGGTAGTAATTTCATATACACATATTCGCAGGACGCAGCTTTCATTGAAAACACAGCAAGCAATCTTTGGCCTATTGTTCATATGCAGGATGAATTTGCTAACATGTTTCCCAACAAAATCTCTTTTGTCAGAAAAAGGGGCATTAATTTGAAGGGCATTTTTGAAACTAAAACCAGTTCTAACAACATTTTGGCAACTAAAACAGTGACCAAACGAAAGGGCACTTATTCATGTGGCAGATGCCATCAATGTACGTTTATTATAAACAGTGATAAAATCACTATTCCTTCTAGAAGTATCACTATTACATCAAAAGAATATTTCTCCTGCAATTCATCTAAAGTGGTATATTTAGGAATTTGCCAAAACTGTTTATCATTTTACGTTGGCAAAACAGAAAGAGAGTTTAGACGTAGGATATATGAGCACATGAACGATATTAAAACAAAAAAGGAGACAAATGCTTTTGTTAAGCATTCTCAACACTGTACCAACATGTCTATTCGCTTTTTTGTTTTGGACAGGGTACTTTGTGACAAGAGGGGTGGTGATTGGAAAAATGCTCTGAGCATCAAAGAACTAATTTGGCAGCTCAGGCTTGATGCCACCAGATGCCCTGGTTTAAATGATGGAACCAGTTTGGCTTGTATTTTGAAGGACAAACGAAGTAAATTATGAATTTGAAGTTTTTGTTTACACACACATTTTCATTATTATTTTTATATTTTTTGCTGTTTTGTCACTAAGGCATACGCTTATAAGATTTTTTTTTTTATTATAAATTGACTACAATATATAAATTCAGTATTAAAACTGTTTGGTATTTAATATTTAATTATTTAATATTTACCTTTGTTGAAGCATATATATGTTTACATTTGATTCTAAACCTTAAATGATCAGAACACTTACTTGCAAGGTAGATTTTACGGAATGTAATAATTTCATTATTTAATATTCAAATTTCTAAGTTTACTTTTTACATATTGTTATATGTAAAATTTTATTTTAATCATTTGGAAAGTATTATGTACAACCTCTACACAACTACGTTGTAAATAATAAGTAGCACAAAAAATGAGATCTAATGCAGTTATCATGTTAAATTTGTGAGTGGAGGTAACATCAGGAAGTGTTTCAAGTAGATCTTCATTATTAAATGTGCCAGAATGTAATGTACTACATCTTTATTATTTTAACATATACTTTTCATTGATGTATTAAACGTATATATTTAATCAGTTTTTTATATTTAATTTTTAAATGTATATTTTTTTAAAAAGGAAAGCATGGTTGATTAACCAAATGATTGACTAATTATTCAATCAATTAATGTAACAATGCAACGCATTTCAGCATATATAAGTAAGATCTGTTGTGTAAAGAAATCACACTTGAAAAAGCCCGTTATGAACGGGCGAAAGCGCTTGTGTTGGAGTTTGGTTCGTGTCTGTGGAATAAAGATTTTATGTCCATTATTTTGCTATTACTTTGGCGAGAAGTTTTTTGAACTTTGGTTCACATTGCAAAAAGATTCTGTTTGCATTTTTGCACCTGTTGAACGTTTTGCAATATTCCGGAGTGAGGTTTTTGGTCTACACTCACTTTTGTTTCCTGGTTGTGGTTTGCAGCTCTCTCTGACTTACTGGCCCCAGACCAGGGCCCTGTAGCAAGATGCCTTACTTTTCCCTGGGAAGAGAGCTATATGACCCCCCATCATCCCCTAGAAGCTTTACATCATCAAGGAAGCAGCTCTAAGGGCATTTCTAGTTTAAGCCCTAATATAGTACTTTGTGTTATCAGCTATACTGAGTGTTTTTCATAGGAGCAGCTAGTGAACTGAACCATTCTTTTCATGGAAGACGCTGTTCTACTGAGTTTTATTTTCCACTTTACTACCTTTTGGTTCCTTTTTTGGCAGACTAAGCCTAATTTTTGTTTGCCTGAGTAACATCTCTGTTTTTAGAACTGTATTATGTCTGCTCCTTGAAATTTTCATACATAGAAACACAAATACACACACACACACACACACACACACACACACACACACACACACACACACACACACACACATACACACATACACACACCTACACCTGTATATACACACGTGTGTATCTACACATGCATGCACACATACACATATGTATGACTAACCTGAGCCCCAAAAAAATAAAAATAAATCTATATTTATAAGTACAACAGAAGCTTAAAGCTGCATTAGGGAAAGCTTCTATTTCATTTATAAATTAAAATAAAGCTAGAAACTTCCAAAAATAAATACAAAACTAGTAAAATTTAATAGTGAGCACTTTGAGTTTTCAGTTTTGTGACAGATTTCTTCAGGCATTAATTCAATTGAAAACAGGCATTGCATTTTTTAAAACATGATATTGCTTCATTACCATTTAGAAAGATAAGGACTTTTTTAAAAGTGGAAAGTTCTACCTTACAAACTTAAGTGTACAGCTATAGTGACATTGTTTTGTTCTGAGTTGCTTTAGCTGAATTTGTGTGTGTGTGTGTGTGTGTGTGTGTGTGTGTGTGTGTGTGTGTGTGTGTGTGTGTGTGTGTGTTAAAATTAACAGACGTACAGTTACTGAATTAGATTATAGATGAGATGAGGAACATCTACTCACTGCTACTTGCTCTAAATCAAAAGCTCCCTAACTCCCAGAAGCCAGATCCCAGTTAATTATGTTTCCCTCTCACCACCCAACCCAACATCACATCTGTGTGACCATAGAGTTAGTATGTTTGTTATGGGGATGTGGGGGCAGAGAGTTCTCATTTCAGGGGGTTAGAGCTCCCCATGTTAAAGTAGATTTTTACTTGACACCAACCTCGAGTATGTCACTGTAACTAAGACACATAATAAACAATAAATCCAAAAAACAATGTCCAGAAAACCAAACTCGAAAAGAAGAATTCTTTAATGTATAAAACTCCCAGTAAAAAATTTGTTAACACTAAGCATCCAGTTAAGAGCTTTTCCTCACAAACTGACATCATCAGAACCACTAATGCTACTGACTACTACAGTTTAATAACTGGAAAAATCAGCTGAAATAACACACCCACATAAACCACCAATCAAATTGTAGAAAGTAATAATGGCTGGTGTTGCCTCCAAATTGAAAAATAAAAGCGTATACTGTCAGAAAATCCATATCTGTGGAAAAATATATTAAAAATATAAACAGTGAACACTTAAATTAGCTCTTTGCTTTAACTCACTAACTGTGGAGATGTTATCATTTAAACCGGGAAAGTTGGCTGCATCAAAGTTTAATTGCCAAAACATTTCCTGCTGAAACAAATAGTTCATCCAATCACCCGAAAAAGCCGAAACTTTAATCTGCTCCAAGACCAGAAATTTGAATTGTTTAAATTCTGGACAACTGATAGACTGCCTCACCAAAGCACTTGTTTTGTCCTTCCACTGAATACTTTACACGTGTTGGTAGATTCTGATGTTCGAGTTCTTAGTTTTGCCTATATAAAAGACTGAACAAGAGTCACAAGTGGTGAGGTAAATCACTCTTTTACAAACACAGGACTGGTTTTAACAAGGTGTTTCAAACAATGGCCAACAAAGCAGTCCAGTTAAGGGCCAAAGAGGATAAGAAAATTTTGCGAGATGACCTGGATTTATTAAAAAACTTACTATTTATTCTGCACCCACCGATCTTCCAAAATCAGAATCACTGCAGGACCAGGTTAATGATATTGATGTACAGGATAGGACAAAGGTTAATATATCATGGGATGTCCCTTTAGAGAAGATCCCATTAAGGAGATCATAGAGGTTGATGAACAAGAAGGATATGATCCAACAGCATTCAGGAGGGGTCCATTCCTGGTTGAGGGTCAAGAAGTGGAACAGACAGATGAACCATCTCTGAACATGATAGACTGGAACTGGTCCTCACCCCATTGGGGTCTTCACACAGGTACTGTTAGTATCATGTCCTACTTTGATTTCAATATTTATAATTTTACCAACCTGGTTATTGGCCCTGAACACCACAAGTTATTATTGAATGGTTACAATTTTATACCTGCTGAAAAGGCTAAGATTGAGGAGACATTAGTGGATTTGAACTTTTCACCCGCAAGTTGAACTTCAGTATTCTTCTTGGAGAGACTGTTTTGATTCATGCTGTAACAAACTCAAAAGGAAAGGTATGGCCAACCCACCTTCATCCTGTAATTAATTGTGATGATAGAACGTACTGCCAGCCATGCCAGATGTAGGGCTGTGAATGTATGACTTGTGCCAGCACAGGTAGCTGGAATTTTGTAAATTATTATATGTCATTTGTATATCAAACTGATTTGTACAGACGTTTGTGAAGAAAATGTATCTGTGAGGTTTGTGTTCAATTGCATCAACAGTGCACCCTGCTGGAATGAAAAGAAATGTACATGTATTATTGTAACTGAATTAAATGTGTATGTTTTAATAGAGGATTCTGGGACAGCAGAGGTTAACCAGCTAGCTCACTTTAAGAAAAATAAGGGAAATGTAAATGAGCTGTTAAATCATTAAAACGGTACCCCACAATGCTGAATAGGACCCGGAGACACTGGGTCAGGAAGAAGCCTTTTTTCATTAGCTCAGTAAAAAGAGGGGAAGCCCCAGGCACTGCCATAGACATTTAGATGTGTATTGAAGCCATTTATGTTTCAGCTTCAAAGCTGGATACTGTGTAAATCTAGAGTCAGGTGACCAGATGAGGTCATTCTGCAAGCCATCTTGGATATTATATTTTACAGGGAGTAATCTCTGAGTAGTGAGTATTCTGTTTTGGGGAACCTGACTAGAAAGACTGCTGGTATATTTCATTGTGCCTTGCTCTTATGAAGTAAGTTATTAGGAACAGTAATTCTCCTAGATTCAGTCAGGAATATAGTGAAGTTTAATTTAAATATTGTTTTTGTTTATTTATCTGAGTCTGTCCATCAATGTTATTTTCAATATTTCCTGTGATTTGAACTTGATAGTTAACTGCAAATATATATTCAGTATTTTCATGCTCTTCTCTTACTAATTATTAAATATATTTAAAACTCTTATTGTGGCTGGTCCTTGTAGAAAGTATTTGACCTTTGAGAGTGTTTATATTTATTTGGTGACACTGTGTGGGCCAATCCAGAAGATCTAACTGTCTTGGTCAACTACTTCCTTTTGTACTAATATTAATATTACACAGTATAATTGGACACCCTTTAAGGGCCTTAGAGTAGTTGATTGTGGGGTGTCTGGTGGCAGTGATAACTGCCTTGTATTCTGGGTAGAAGGGGACACAGCAGGTAAATCTGTGCCAGCCTTTCCCTGGTGTGTGTGTGTGTGTGTGTGTGTGTGTGTGTGTGTGTGTGTGTGTGTGTGTGTGTGTGTGTGTGTGTGTGTGTGTAAAAGTCATATCTCGCAGTGTGTGTCTGTCAGCTGGTTGTAGCAGGGACACCAAGCATTGGGCTTACAGAGAGGGTGTTGGAGGTCTTGGCTTGGACACTCAGCTGAGGACATAACCTTACAGCTGTACCAGTGGAGAGTCTTATTGGGAACCTGGAGGGAGACAACTAGAGAGATCCAGACCCTGGACTGAGTGTCTTCCCTGTGTGCTCTTAAGGGAAATCATGCTTGATGCAGAGAGGTTTGCATCTGGAAATACTGATTGCATCCATTTGTATTCCAAGTGCATGTGCCTGTCCAGTATCCGTGGTGGTGATGATTCAGGTTCCTTGATTACTGGCCCAGCATGAGATGTCACATATATTTTTGAAAAATTCTGTGAAAAAGAGATTCATGAGCTGCTGAACAGCAGGACAAACAGGAGGTATTACTATATGTTCAAGGAGATTAGATACATTTTAAGTAACATCATTAATGATAGAAGTATTAGTTGTATGAAGCCGGACAAGGGAGGGAGGTTGATCATTATGGATGTACATGGCTATTCTGGGCAATTACTCAATCTATTAAATGACTGGCAGGTCTACAGCGAGGTCTTGATCAATGAAACCAATGTGGTATACCATGCCATCAAGATAGTACTTAATGAACTACTTTTGTTCGATAACATCTCTCAAGGGCTTTATGAATTTTTTTAAGGGTAGAACATCCAGTGATTTCCACGATTGTGGTTTTATTCTTTGGGATTGATATGAATTTTGTGACAGTTGTGTCTTTCGGCTTTTCCCAGTTAGGGGTCGCCACAGCGGAACTACAGTCCGCTAATGATTGGCAGTAGATTTTTACATGCCGAGTTGCCAGCCCTGACGCACAACCTTCAACGAAGGTACGCCCATTCATGCATGTCTCCACACAGAAGACACTCTAGCTGAGAATCGAACAGGACAACGTCTTACTGTGAGGCGACAACGCTACCACAGCACCACCACCGCAGTTTGACAGTATGAGCTTTTATTTTCCATTTTGGAGTGCAACACCAGTCATTATTGCTTTCTACGAGTTGATTGGTGGTTTACGTTGGTGTGTTATTACAGCTGATTTTTCCAGCTATTTAACTGTGGTAGGCAGTAGCATTAGCAGTTCTGATGATGTCAGTTTGTACCAAAAGCACTTAACCAGATGCTCAGTATTAACAGATTTTTTTACTGGGAGTTTGATACATTAAAGGATTCTTACTTTCGGGTTTGGTTTTTCTGGACCTTGTTTTTTAGAGTTTTACTTGGGTAGAGCTATGATCTCAAATGTAAATGTTTGGTTTACATTTGCAATAATTTTTTTTTGTTTAGATGTTTTTCGTTTGTAACATATTTATTACCAATGCAATCGCAGTTGTATTGGCAATAAATAGTTATGTACTCCTGTGTGTATGTGTGTGTGTGTGTGTGTGTGTGTATATATATATATATATATATATATATATATATATATATATATATATATATATATATATATACACATACATATATGGGTCCCCTTTAAAACGTTGAATTATCATCACGTCGAACCATGAAACATCGAGACCAGAAGGTCGGCAATGCATAACACTGAAGATTTACTAGATCATAAGTTCATAATACTGAAAATTTATAGCATTGACTTTTGTATAGTTGAAAATGTTATTTGTTTATTGTTGAGTTTGTTAGTTATGTGTTATCACTTTGAGTTTGCAGTTTGTTGTGAGGTAGTATGGCGGATGATACGTTTTGCAGTTGTGAAGTAGTTTTAATGTTATGTATTCTAAGTTTTTCAGTGCTGTTCTTGAGTAACAGATTTATTGATGTTAAGGAAGTTATGTTGCTGTTGTGATAATTGCCGGGATAAGTGAGTAGGGTAGGAAATTTTTGTTTTGCTAGTGTGTTCGTGTTTTTCAGGACAATACTGGTAAGTGATTTAGACTTTATTTTTATGTTCTGTATGGAGATTGCAATACAGTGAGGATTTTGGTATTAACTTTTCTCCACTGCAATGCGATCTTGGAGTTGGTATATTTAATTTACGAGGGGATGTAGGAGGCAGAGCCTCCCACATGGGAGGTGCAGGCGGGGCTTGCCCCCATGCAGAAACGTAAAGAGTGTGTTTGCTGCTTTAATTATGTTTTAGTTAGAGGGGGTGTTTGTGCGTTGTACTTTCTTGATGTTATGGGATGCCATGATTTAAGGTTTCAGTGACCTGTTTTTTTGTTGTTTTCAGTATTCTGCATTTTCAGTGTTCCGGTCTCCATGTTTTGTGATTCAACGTTTCTGTAATTCAATGTTTTAAAGTAGACCCATATATACGTATACATAGGTTCATAGGTTCATAGATTAGTACTAAGCTAACTGCCCTTGCGAGCCATTTTAAGCCAAGCCAATAATCCCTTGTGAGACTCAAACCCTGCACCTTGTGTTTGCAAGGCAAACACCTTAACCATTAGGCCACCTTATGGAACAAATACCAAACACATAAAATGTAGAAGCCAAGGAGGATAAGGATAAACCGTAACCACTTAAATGTCTGTATGAACGCTTTATTGACTGCGACTGTTTTATCTGAGGAAGTCTTATACTAGACGAAAACGCATGTTTCAATAAAGCGTTCATACAGACATTTAAGTGGTTACGGTTTATCCTTATCCTCCTTGGCTTCTACATTTTATGTGTTTGGTTTTGGTGACAGCGAGGGAAGCTGACCGTTGTTTTACTTTTTTATGGAACAAATACACTTCTTTCTATATTTATTTACATCTATATCTATATTTGTACATGTACCTACACAAATAAAAATATATATCCACAAACATAGATTATTAGTGTATTTGTTGACTGGAACAAAGTGCTGATTCTGGTGGACCATTTTCAGGCTCAGCCCAGGATTTGCACCCAGACGAAAAAGGTAGTATAAGAAGTGGGTTATACAATAGTTCACACTAAGAAGACAGTAATGCAAACAATGATACAAGTTTAACTGAGATTGTGTTACTTAAAGCAAGGATAGGTATTAGTTGTTAGTTTTTTTTTTTTACAAATGCAGAGCATTGACTGTTCAAGTGTTTACATAATGAATCGTGTATTACATCATGAATTGAAGAAAAGCAAAAGTGTTTTCATTTTTCACCAAAATATCTACAACAAAAACTGAGGGAGGTAAAGGTTGGAATTCTAAATGTAATACATATGACCAGGTAGGGTGAGGTCAAGGAGGAGGGTTGGTGAACATAACAGGCTTTTTTGGAGATGGCTGGATGTTTATTGGAGTTTTGCTAGTTATTAGCTGTCTGCATTAGCCATAGCAAGACAGGAGGGAGACCTTGTCATGAGTATGGTGAGGATGTTTTAGGAGCTATGGATGGAGGAACTGTTAAGTAAAAGTAAGGGGGTGCATTGCTGCTGTAGCAGGGTTGCTAAGCTAGTCTGGGGAGAATTAAGCACTAGTTTGTTTGTTTATTATTTATTTGCATTTTGTTTACTAGGAAAGTCCATTGGGCCATAGAGGACCCATTTCAGTGGAGGCTTAGGGAGAAAAGCAGCACAATACAAAAATTTAACAGTTTAAAAACAAGATTTGAATAACAAGGACTAAATTTATACAAAATACATGGTAAACTTTATTTTCCGTGTTCAGAGTTATCCAGACTTTGCTGTGGTAGAGGGAAGTTCTACTGCTTACCAGTGGGAGTGGTGAGCATTGTACTGCCTATCTAACACTAGAGGAGTGGTTTCCAGCTCTGAAATTTTTATTGTATTAGCCTTTTTGGGCTGATTTCCATCCCTTTCAACTTCCTGGCTTACAAATGCGTGTTTTTGCGCATTTTTTTCATCGTGCAGCACCGGGGGGGGGGGGGGGGTACAGTTAAACTATTCCAGGTGCCAGAAAGTCTGCTCTTCAGATTTTCCCTTAGAACTAGCTGGTTTCTCAGTAGTAGCACTAAAATCTGAACCCCTGTGACTAGCACTTGCTCTAGAACCTGCTGGAAAGCACTAGGAAGCCTGAAACTGATACAAGCACTCAACTCTCCTTGTCAATAAGGAGAAATTAATCGTAGGCACTAAACAGCCTATAATTGCAAAGTACCTTGCAAAGGTAAGGGAAAACACCTCTTGTACTTTACAAAAAAAGCACCAAACAGGCATGTCCAAGGGTCAGCTTCCGGTGATTTCTCCTGTCCATCTGGTGAATCTGGGCATACTGGGGCAATGCAGCAACTGCCTCATGTACACAGACAAACCTCTCCTCCTACTACCAAACACTACAACCTGCGAGAGATGCACTTACATAGCCAAACTGGAAGCAAAGCTCTCTCTGGCCAAGATTGGGCTAGACAGTCAAGAGGAGAAGGTCAACACCTGCACTACACCTCAAGCAACTCATAGCCCTTCAAAACCCACACCATTAACACCTACATATGCAGAGGCCCTTAACATTAATCTGCCCAAGCAACAAGGAACTCCGAAGATGAAACGCAAACAAACACCAGTCACAACCAAAGTGACACGTAGCTCACAACACCAGTGTGCCACCCAACAACAGCACCTAAGGCAAGACAATGTACCCAACACTTTAGTCATAGGTGACTCTATAGTCAGGCATGCTGATGTCCCATTCATCAGGCTGAACAAGGAGAAAATTACAGTCAGCTGCCTGTCTGGTGCCAGGATCCGCCACATAACGCATGCACTCAAGTCACTCCACAACAAGTACAAATACGACTCTGTCATTGTTCATGTTGGAGTGAATGACTTGAGACTTATCTCCCTGGACTACATGAAAAGAGACATAGAAGAGCTCTTGGATCATGTGGCCCAGGCAGGTATGACCGTAGCCCTGAGTAGCATCCTGCCTTCGCCCAGAATGATACCACAGTATAAGGACAAAATGATTGACTTTAACAATTGGCTAAGCTTCTAGTGCCATTCAAAGGGGATCCAGTATCTGATTGCCTGGGAAGGCATGATCGACAAACCACGATGCTTTGCCAGAGATGTTCTGCACCTGTCACCCCTGGGATTCAGGTTACTGGCTAAAGCTCTTGCCACCCCCATAGTGCCTTTTTTAGGCAAGGTTCAAAGGACAAAACCAACACCGTAACAGATACAAGCATGCAAAATCTGAAGGTAATGCTACTCAATGCTAGAAGTCTAAACCTCAAAATGCACTCTCTCGAGGCACTCCTAAAAATGGAGAACATTGATATCTGTGCAGTAACTGAGACCTGGTTCAAGGCTCCAGAGAGCACCCCTGCAATACCAGGCTACAACTCTTACCACACTTTTCGGCCACAAAACCAATACCGAAACACTAAAGGTGGAGGAGTGTCCATATTCAGCAAGGATATTCACACCTCCAGGCTAGTTGCCCAACACAATGCATCTGAAATTCTCCAGATGCAACTAACACTAGGTAAGACTGCAATCCAAATTGTAGCTTGCTACAGATCTCCCACCATGGCCCAAGATTCTCACTACACCTTTCTAAACATACTGGAAAAATATTAAGATACAACCAAACACTCTAGTACTGGGTGATTTCAACTACCCTGCCATTAACTGGGAAAACTACTCGGGTACCAACACCTTTTCCCAACGGTTCTTGAATTCATAAATTCCAGTGCCATGGATCAACTAATCCATTGTCCCACCAGGGGCTCCAATATCCTAGACCTGGTCATTACCAACATGGGAGCCCTCAATGGTCAGGTCTGACCATAAACAAATCACCCTTGACATCCACATCCCACCCCCCAGTAAGGAAACCTCTGTAAAAAACTTCTCCAAAGCCAACTTCATGCTACTGAAGTTAGAAGTGACAAACTTCATGACACCCATGCAGACGGGATCTGAAAGTTTGACTGCTGAATCCTACACAAAGGCACTGTATGAGCACATCCACTCATGCATGAATCGTGCCAT
Organism: Protopterus annectens; assembly: GCF_019279795.1. Taxonomy (NCBI): domain Eukaryota; kingdom Metazoa; phylum Chordata; order Ceratodontiformes; family Protopteridae; genus Protopterus; species Protopterus annectens. Next base: position 479,194,002 of record NC_056743.1, read on the forward strand.
CCCAAATAGAACCAAGATGCTCTCCTCCAAAAAAAGGAAGCCAATCTGGTGGTCTCCTGCTATAAACAAACTATACAACAGAAGGAAGAAACTGTTGCAGAAAAAGAGGAAAATCCCAGGATGCAAAAAACTCCATCACCAGCCTAAGTAAGAAGCTGAGATCCCACATAAAATCCTCAAAATATAGTTATGAAAATAAAATTGCCAAAGATTCCAAAGACAACCATAAGGCATTCTATAATTATGTCAAGAATCTAAATGGCAATGCTCAGATCTGCTCTGAGCTACAACAGAATGGCATTAAATATACTGATCCCAAGGATATTGCCAATATCCTGTCAGATTGATTTAGTGCCAACTTCACCCCCCTCTCACCGCCTAAAGGCCCATCTCAATACCAAAAGATTGCCAAATTCTGGTAATCATAGCCACACAGGTAGAAACCACACTCTCCAAAGCTAAGAGTACATCATCCATGGGACCACATGACATCCCGGGCTATGTACCACATGAACTACAAAATGAACTGGCACCTCACCTAAGTGTCATGTTTAATCATAGCCTCACCTCAGGTTTCATGCCCACTGAGTGGCGCACAGCTACAGTTATCCCACTCCACAAGGGGGGATCCACCTTGTATCCCGGGAACTACCGTCCCATCAGTCTGACGAGCCTGATCTGCAAGGGCATGGAACTTATAAATAAAGACATTGGCAACCTTCAAACACTGGACGCCGATCTTGTCTCCTGAACCTGATTGACTTCTTCGAATCAGTCTTCAGAGCTGTGGACGAGGGTAAGGTGGTCCATACAGCCTATCTGGACCTCGCCAAGGCCTTTGACACCATCCCTCACTCTGGAATCATAGATAAACTTACTAAGCTGGGCATAAATCCCTATGTCACTCGATGGGTTGCCAACTGGCTTACTGACAGAACCCAGACTGTAAAAGTAGCCAACTCCAAATCAAGCTCCAGACAAGTGACAAGTGGAGTACCTCAGGATTCAGTCATGGGACCGCTCTTGTTTGGCATCTACTTCTCTGAAGTACAGGCCAACACTAAGGGACTCTGGCTAAGAAAGTTCGCAGATGACTGCAAACTGGGAGCCATTATTGAATCCCCAAATGATGTGGATATTCTACAAAAGGGCCTTACAGAAACAGATGCCTGATGCCAGAGCCATGGGCTCAAGCTTAATGCCAAGAAATGCATAGTTATCCCTTTGGAAAAAAACATGTACCCATGAATTACCACATAGGTGGCAGTATACTAAACATCAAAAGTGTGATGAGCGACTTAGGGAAACAGGTGGACAGTGGTCTCACCTTCAATAACCACATCGCCGCAACAGTCAGGGAATCCTTCTATGTGGCACACCTCATTACTAAGGGCTTTTCATCCAGAAAAAATGAGGTAATTGTCCCACTGTACTCATCCCTCATTAGACCCATTATAGAGTATAATGCCCTGTTTGGTATGTACCTCACAAGACATCTACAACAGCTGGAAAAGCAGCAGAAATACTTCATTAAAAGAATCACAGGCTTAAAGCAGATGCCATATGCTGACCGTCTAAAGAAACTCCAGCTATATTCTATGGCATATTGTCTACTCAGAGGCGATCTCTGCTTAACATACAAGGCCATGTCAAACCCTGAGCTGTTGGACATGCTCCACCTAAATAAATCCCATTCCCTCAGAGCCACACACTATCTATCTAAACCTTGTCATCACAATGAACAAAACATGCTGGAGGGATAGGTTCCTGACCCAGAGACTCCCCATACTCTGGAATAGACTGCCCATACATGTCAAGCAGAGCGCCTCCTTAGCCCTCTTCAAAAGGAACATTGATGATTTGTTGGGAGATAGGAAATTCACCCCAGGGATCATGTCAGTCGCCCTGCTAGACAGGGGTCCAGGGAAGTAAATATTGTGGGAAGAAATATCCAGGGAATTGTTATGGCTAGGCTTGTATAGGCCCTAGGGCCGATAGCCTAGTACCAACCTATGAACCAAAAAAAAACAAAAATAGTATAATCTGTACATCAAGAATAAGTAAAGATTTGTACAAAATACATCATAAAAACCATAATAATTGTATAATTTGTACAAAGTATCAAGTAAAGATTTACACAGAATAATTTCTCTTTGATCTGTTTTAGATTAGTATTATAGTAGTGATTGAGAGAGACTTACCAGCAGTAAGTGTAGGGTGTGTTGTGTGTGTTGTTGATCTGTGTTGCTGAAATAGCGTAAATGATGACACTGTTTACAAAACAAATGCAGTTTGATTGATTGTACAGGAATTGTTTCAGCTGTATCCAGAAATTCCTGGGAGATTGTAATGATTTAATATTTTCAGGTATGGTTGCCCAAACTTTCAGAGCCAGTACAGAAAATCCATTCTGTGTGATTTCAGGATGTGGTATGAGAAAGAAAGATCTTAAATTATAAAGAGGCAGCACTTTTTCAGGAATTCTGCATGCAAAGAAGAGGAATATGTTTTTCCCATGCCAGTTTGTATAATAAGATACCCAGCAGGAGAGAATTTTTTTGAAGTATGGGCAATCATTTGGATTTTGAAAGAGTGATGCATGAATGTCCCTTTCTTTGGGAAAGAGTAATGAACCGTCAAATATTGTATGAGGTGGTTTGTAAAGCAGTGCAATTTTTTTTGTGATAAAATGGCAATGAGAGGGAGACCATATTCAAACCGAGGGAGGGGGACTCTTATTTTTATTGCTGCCTTGGCTGTTGGAGAAAGCTAGTAGGAAATTTTGCTAGACTAGAAGAGTAATTTAGTAACTTTAGTGACTTCAGTATGTTGTAAGAAGTTAATAGAAGGTTCTAACCAGATACAGAAAGCCAGAAAGACCCCAGGACTCAACACAACAGGGTCTCTCATTCCAGTCCTGAATGTCCGTAAGCTTGACCACAAGAATTATCGGTAACTGAAATACAGACTTTGCCATAGCCTTTTACCAAGTACTGCTTAAAGCTGGAAATTAATCCTTACAGGGAAATCATCACAGAAAGCATTCAGTCTACACCATAAGTAACCAAACTAGCGGTGAAAGAACGCCATAAATTTGTAAATGGGTTATATCTATCAAATTTATATAATTTACGTAGGTTAGTTTAATAGTGTTTTTTTTTACATAGTTATATACTTGTGTATGTTTATTTCGAACAGTTTTGTTTAACGTATCGTAACCAGTGCGCTGCCACTTTAAGGAGTTTGGCGCCAAAGAAACTACTTAAACACTTGTTATCAGCTGGTTGGAATGTTCTGATGAAGCTCACTTTTGAGTGAGTGAAAGCGCTTAACATACATCTGTTTCTACTTCAATAAATGATTTTATATTTTACACCACGACTGTGGGCAACAATCTTTTGGATATCCTTTGAAAACAGCTTGTAGACTGCTTATCGTAACATAATTGTGGTTTGGATAGCAGCTGGCGGCGTTTCATTAGTGCCAGGTGTGGAGATTTTTGGATATCCTTTAATACCAGTTTGAAGGTAGTTTTTGCATCGCATTCTTTGGCACTAGGTGGAAGGCAGCTGTTTGTATTGTTGCTGTGGTTCGGAAGCGGTTGGAGACGTTCTTTCACCGCTAGTTTGGTTACTTACAGGGAAATCATAAATAATGCTCTCAAAGTATGTAAGTGTCTCACAAACCTATTGCTCTTTATAGAGGAGATCATGCATGCCTTTATTTTTGATTTTTTTAATGATTTCTGATCACATCTTTAAGTTTCATATAGAAAAAATTGTTCATTATTAGGCAGGGAGCTTCCCTTGTTTTTTTATCTTGTATATTTAGATTTATGTTGCTCCCAGTATGGTTTTCCACCGAGAGTCTCCCCATTGTGGCAAATCTGAAGAAGGTTATCATGAAAGCGCTGCACAACGTAGATGTTTTTCTATCCCGTCACCCATGATTATGGCCAAAAGTGGTCACTGATTTTCACTTTCTTTGTAATATTTTTAACTTCCATTTTGTACTGTGAGAACTCCGGTGTTTGTAACACCAGATTCTTAGTATAGTATGTAAATGTGACTTAATTTGTTTGAACCTGATTGGTTAGCATCTCAGGCTGGTACTATACCCATCCCAAGCATACCTGGATGGATCCAACTCCTTGGCTATGTCAATAAAGGTTTAACACCCAATCCAAGACTAATAGGAGGATCCTGAGTGGTACACACCCACTTATATGGTGTATAAAACTAAGTCAACTGTGACTGTAATGTAATCATTTAAGCAGGCTCATTTGCCATTAAAGCTTTTTGAAAAAAAGGATCAAGATGGTTGTTTTTTCTTTTACTTGGTTTCCATTGAATGTAGGACCCCAGCCATCTAACTCAGGCTGTTTTTTGTCTGTATTTTGTCTTTATTTCATCTGGGTAGTCTTTATCAAGACTCCAGGAACACCCAGATTTCAGCACCCAGAACTGGCACCACTAAACAGAATGCTCTAGTCTGCAAAAGAGCCTGGGATATACAGTCTTTTTAAAGACTATTTTAGGTACAGTCTTTTTAAAGACTAATCTGAACCATGGGGCTAGGTTTCATTAGTCCAGGGTCCAGACAGAAGGCAGTCAAAGGCATCCTAGCCTAACCCTCCACTTAGATTTCATATCTAGGGGACTCTGGTCACCAAAGCTTCTCTTTACTCACCTAACAGTTCATTGCAGTTACCGCTATTCGTAATCTTTTGTCTAAACTATGGTATTAACAAAGGTAACCACCTTGAAAAACTTCTCCAAAGCTGACTTTGGGCTTCTAAAAACAGAGGTGGCTAACTTCACGGCACCCATGCCAACAGAAAATAGCTGCATGACTGCCAAATCATACACCAATGCACTGCAAACAAGTATATAAATGCATGGAACTAGCCATACCCAACAGAACCAAGAAGCTCTCTTCAAAAAGGAAACCAATCTGGTGGTCCCCTCCCATTAATTAACTGTACAACAGAAGGATGAAACTGTTGCAGAAAAAGGTGAAGTCCTAAGACTGGAAAAACTCTCTTATTAGCCTCAACAAAAAGTTGGGATTCCCTCATTAAATCTTCCAAAGCCAGCTATGAAGGCAGAATTGTGGCAGACACTAAAAACAATCACAAAGCCTTCCATAGTTATATCAAGAACCTCCATGGCAATACCCAGATTTGCTCTGAATTACTGCACAATGGTACCTCCTATACTGAGCCAACAGATATTGCCAACATACTGGCCAAAGGATTTAGTGCCAACTTTACCCCTCCCTCCCTCCCAAAGGACCAATCACAATAACGAAAGAATGCCAGGCGCCCAGTATTACTGCAGCACAGGTTAAAGCTGCATTGTCCAAGGCCAAAAATACAGCTTCCATGATAATATCCCTGGCTGTGTTCCGCATGAACTACAAAGTGAACTGGCACCACATCTGTGTGCCCTGTTCAGTCACAGCCTCACCTCAGGGTTTGTTCCTATCGAATGGCGCACTGCTACAGTCATCCCTCTCCATAAAGGAGAGTGACTGCAGACCCTGGGAATTATTGCTCCATTAGCCTGATGAGTCTGATATGTAAAGCTATGGAGCACATCATCATGGACCTGATTAACAAAGATATAGGAAATCTCCAAACTCTAGACCCCACGCAGTTTGGCTTTGTGAAAGGGAGATCATGCCTGCTCAGCCTGGTTGACTTCTTTGAGTCAGTCATCAGGGCTGTAAATGAAGGTAAGGCAATGCATACAGACTACCTTGATCTGGCCAAGACCTTTGATACCATTCCTCACTCAGGAATTATTGATAAACTCGCCAAACTAGGCGTCAATGCCTATATCACTAGGTGGGTTGGAAATTGGCTCACAGAACACACAGTGTGAAAGTAGCGGACTCCAAGTCAGACTGTCAACCAGTCACAAGTGGAGACCCACAAGGATCAGTCCTGAGTCCTCTCCTGTTCGGCATCTATTTCTCAGAAGTCCAGGCCAACACAAAGGAACTCTGGCTGACTAAGTTCACAGATGACTGCAAGCTGGGAGCCAGTATTAACTCCCCAAGTGATGCAGACATCCTACAGAAAGGCCCTACTGAGACCAATGACTGGTGTCGAAACCATGGCCTTAAGATTAACGCCAAAAAATACGTCATCATCCCCTTTGTTAAAAACTCAGTTCCCACTAATTACCACATCGATGAGAGCCCACTGAACACTGAAGGTGTTATAAGAGATCTCGGGATGCAGGTTGACAACAACCTCTCCTTCGACCACCACATTGCCACTGTGGTCAGAAAGTCCTTCTGTGTGGCACATCTCACTACCAAGGGGTTTGCATCCATGAAGAAAGAGGTCATCATCTCTCTCTACTCTTCCCTCATTAGACCAATCATCGAGTATAATGCCCCATTTTGCATGTACCTCACCAGACACCTGCAACAGCTGGAGAGGCTACAGAAGTACCTCATGAAGAGGATCCTAAGCATTAAACACACATCCTACATGGGGAGACTCAAAAGACTCCAGCTATTCTCTGTCTCATATCACCTACTTAGAGGTGATCTCTGCTTGACTTACAAAGCCATGTCTGACCCAGCTCTGTTAGAAATGCTACATCTAAAGAAATCCCAATTCCTCCACACCACATGCTCCAGAGACCTCAACCTCATTACCACAATCAACAGAACATGCTGGAGGGACAGGTTCCTCATACAGAGACTGCCCATGCTCTGGAATAGACTTCCCATACTTGTCAAAGAGAGCACCTCGCTGTCCCTCTTCAAGAGGAAACTTGAGTGGATGGGTAATAGAAAGTTCACCCCGGGGATCACTCCAGTGGCTCTACTTGATAGAGGCACTGGGAACTAACGTCGGGTGGCACAATGCCAGGACACTTCTATGGGCTAGGCTTGTAAAGGCTCCAGGGCCATTAGCCTAGTACACACCTATGAATCTATTAATCCCTGAGAGGAAAACCAAGACAGTCAGTAGCCTGCAATCCAAATGTTTTGTTGACCTCTTCCCATTCTGTTACTTTCCTCCTCAGATTATTTGTTCCCAATACTTTGATTCTTTTGCCAGCTTCCTCCAGTAAATTCCAGCTCCCTCTTGTCTATTCTGTGTACCCATAATTGCAGTCATCACTATCGGCAGAATCTCCCTTCTCCATTCTCATGTTGGCTTAGTTCTTTGTGTACTTTCTGCTACTTAATGAATGTAATATTCTGCATGACTGTTGTTCTCCTTCTGTGCCCAAAATCCCATTCTTTCCTTATTTTTTAAATTACTCCCTGCTTCATCATCATCCCTTTTTACTTTGAATTGTAGCTTTCTGCTTGTGTTATGTATAAGAGCCTTAACTGTGTGGCTCTAAAATATCCCATCAAATCAGGTGATCCTAAACCTCCATGTACTGTTGGGAGGATCAGCTTATCCCTCTTAACTCGTGCCCTCTTCCTCTCCCGAATAGAATCCTTCAACTCTTTATTAAATGTGGTCCATAACTTCTGCTTTGGTTGATAAAAATATGCCTGGACTGTGTATAAAACTAAGGGGACTAAAAATATTTTACTGCTTGTATTATGCTGTCGATATCCATAGGCAAGAGCTTCCAGTTTCTCAGTTTTTGTATTAACTTTTGTTTAGTTTCTTCCCACATACTGTTAGCTGTCATAGCTGAATCCTTTTTAATCCATACTCCTAAATATTTCTTTTTAACATGTCCACATAAATATGGGTATTGCTGGACCAATTCATGTGTGGGTACTTAATTTATAACTATAGCCTTTGTTTTAGCTTCATTAATTTTATATCCTGAAAAAGCCATAACTGTCTCAGAATATTCTACAACACCGAGATGTCCTTTTCTGGTTCCATCAGGTACAAAATAATATCATCTGTAAATGAATTCAGCTTTCTTTGAATCCCATAAGAATTATATCCTTAAACTTTTGAGTCCCTAGTTTTCTTTGCCAGTGATTCTAAGTATAATGCAAATAACAAAGGGGAAAGAGGACACTCCTGCCTGGTTCCACTGTTGAAACATAGATTATCTGAGAGGAATTCTCCTATTTTAATTCTTGCTTCTGATCCTTCGTATATCATTCAAATTAATCTTATTATTTTATCAGGGAAAGCAAATGCTTCCAATGCCCTACTCATAAAATCCCAGATTACTTTGTCGAATGCTATCTCTGCATCAAGATCTACCAATAGCAGAAGTATTTTTGTACATTCTGCTTCTCTATTTATCATCATTGTTCTACTAATGTTGTCAAATACTTGACTCCCCCTACAAAACCACATTGTTCCATATCTGTCAATTCTGGCATCACCTTTGCTATTCTCTTAACCATTATAGGCATGAACACTTTATAATCATGGTTTAGAATTGAAATTAACCTATATGAAGCTGGATTAGATGGGTCTTTACTGTCTTTTGATATTACAGCCACACAGCTTTTTTTCCTGGATGTCGGTGCCTCCACTCCTTCTAAAATACCGTTAAACAAACATTCCAGATATTTTTCATTTTCTTCCCTCATAGCTTCCATACTTCCACTGGAATGCCATCTATTCCTGGAGACTTTCCTGTAGATTGGTTATATATATATCACCATTTTTAACTTTTCTCCTATCTTAACTGTTTGTTGTTGATCCTCATCTACCTCTAACCTTGGCATATTTAAGATTTCCATAAATATTTCTATTTGTGCTTTTTCATGATTTCTCCACTTGTTTGCTTTATACAAATTTTCATAAAATGTCTAAAATATCTCTCATACTGCTACAGGATCACTGGTTATTTTTTTCCCGTTATAGGCTCCCTAAGTATGGCAAGAACCCTGTCTACTTTCTGTTGCCTAAACTGTTGTGCAAGAAGTTTTTGTACACTGGAATTGTAAAAAAAAAAACAGTTGCTTAACAGCACTTTCTAAGCTCATGCACATTATCCAGGTACCTCTTCATTTTCTCTTTAGCACTCTGCAATCACACCTCCTCTTCTTCTGTGAGATTCTCCTTATTTAGTAATACTTTAATCTTTCAGCCCCTCTAAATAATAATTACTTCTCAGCTAGATCTCTTTCTTTTATTTCCATCACATTTTTAAACTCAACTTTCATTTTATCCCACTCGCTAGCTATAACTTCTAGAGTACTTTCTATCTTCCCTAATAACTCCTGGATAATTTCTCCTGCCTATTCCTTAAATTCCTCTCTTTTTAGCAGGTAGGTGGGAAGGGGTAGTGTCTCATCATTACTTTATTATCCTGCATTTTTATCTTAGCAATTACTGGTGCATGATCTGAGATAGTTATTGGATGCATATCAAAGTTCCCAATTAAATGGACAAATTTCTGTGAAATATAATTTCTATCAAGTCTAGACCAGTTATTATACTTTGGAGAATAATATGTAAATTCTCTCGAGTTCCTGCTACTTTAGTTATGGGCGGCACAGTGGTGCAGCGGTTAGCTTTGTTGCCTCACAGCTAGAGGTTCTCTGGCTCGATTCTCAGGTGGGGTGCCTTCTCTGTGGATTCTGCATGTCCTCCCTGTGTTCTCGTGAGTTTCCTCTGGGTGCTACAGTTTCCTCCCACATTCCAAAGACGTGTCTGGAACATTTCTCCCCAAGCCTCCATTCAAAATGGGCTCTGTCCTACTCAGACTTTCCCTGTAAACAAATGTTAGCTAAATAAAAAATCTTTTATACCAAATATTTTCCTAGATTTCTTCATAAATCTACCCTTTCTTGTTATATTTTTCCTTTCTAGGGCCCCCCGATACATCCGCTTTGTAGCAAATCAAATTCCAGTCCCCACTTATAGGTTCATAGGTTCATAGGTTAATACTAGGCTATCTGCCCTAGGGCATTTATAAGCCTAGCCACAGTGTGTTTGGCTTTCGCCACCCTTTTAGATTAGTTGACTGTGCCTCTGTATAGTAGGTCACAGAAGGTAGCCCTTTTAAGGTTAGTTTGCTGTACCTCTGTCAAGCAGAGACACAGAAGAGATCCCAGGGGTAAACTTACGATCTCCCATCCACTCGTCAAGATTTCTCTTGAAGAGGGTCAGTGAGGGGCTCTGCCTAACATGGATTAGGATTTTATTCCAGAGTGAGGGGAGCCTCTGGGATATGAATCTGTCCCTCCAGCATGTCCTATTTATTTCTGTGCTGAGGTTCAAGTCCCTGGAGCATGTAGCTCTAAGGGATTTGGATTCCCTGAGGTGAAGCATGTCCATTAATTCTGGGTTTGACATGGCTTTATACGTCAGACACAGATCGCCTCTGAGTAGGTGGTACGCAACTGAGTAGAGCTGGAGTTTCTTTCGCCGAACTGCATAGGGCATCTGTTTGAGCCCCTTGATCCTATTGGTGAAATACTTTTGGGATCTTTCCAGTTGCTGAAGGTGTCGGGTAAGGTACATCCCAAACGGGACATTGTACTCAATTATGGGCCTAATAAGTGATGAGTAGAGGGGCACAATTACCTCTCTTGATCTAGATGTGAACTCTTTCATGATAAGGTGGGCTATATAGAAGGTCTTTCTAACCACTTTGGCAACGTGATTGTCAAAGGAGAGATTGCTATCTACTTGGGTCCCCAAGTCCCGAATTACCTCTTCCGTACTTAATGGATTACCACCTATGTGGTAATTTGTGGGCACTTTGTTTTTCCAAAGGGGATGACTATGCACTTTTTGGCATTTAGCTTTAGGCCATGGCTCTGGCACCAGTTATCCGTCTCTGTGAGACCCTTTTGGAGGATGCTTGTGTCAGCTGGAGAGTCGATTACAGCACCCAGTTTGCAGTCATCTGCAAACTTGGTCAGCCATAGTCCACCCATGTTAGCCTGTACCTCGGAGAAATATATACCGAACAAGAGAGGTCCCAGGACTGAGCCTTGTGGGACACCACTTGTAACTGGTTTAGAGTCTGACATGGCACCTGCTATTCTGACCATGTGGGTTCTATTCCTGAGCCAGTTTGCAACCCATCTTGTGACATAGGGGTTGATCTTTAAGCTGGTGAGCTTATTTATGATGTCCGAGTGGGGTATTGTGTCGAAGGCTTTTGCGAGGTCCAGGTAGGCTGTGTGGACTACCTTCCCTTCATCTATGGCTTTGGTAACTGTTTCAAAGAAGTTGACCAGGTTCAAGAGGCAAGATCTGCCCTTAACTAAGCCGAATTGGGTAGGATCCAGTGTCTGAAGGTTCCCAATGTTTTTGTTTATGATTTCCATGGTGATACACTCCATAGCTTCGCAGACCAGGCTAGTCAGGCTTATAGGGCAATAGTTTCCGGGGTCTGTTGTGGCACCACCTTTGTGGAGTGGGACTACTGTTGCTGTACACCATTCCTTGGGTACATATCCTGTAGTAAGGCTGAGATTGAACAGTGACTTTATATGAGGGTTTAGTTCTTCTTGGAGCTCGTGTAAGACGCAGCCCAGGACACCGTCTGGTCCCATTGATGCTGTGTTTTTGCTTTGGAGGGGCAGCTCTCACCTGTGCATCTGTGATCTCAGGAGGCTACACTCTGTTGGGATAGACATTTCTCTTTTGGGGAAGTGGGGAGAGTTTGCACTGAACCTTTCTGCCAGGATGTTGGCAATGTCTGTGGGTTCATTGTATTTTTGTCATTTTGCACTAACTCAGAGCATATCTGGGAGTTGCCTCCCAGGTTTCTGACATAACTAAAGAAGGCCTTGTGATTATCTTTAGTGTCTTGTGCAATTTTTCTTTCGAAGCTGGCCTTAGATGATTTTATGAGGGATCGTAGTTTCTTGCTAGTACTGATCAGTGACGCCTTCCCTTTTTGGGATTTTGCTCTGTCATGTAGTAGCTTTCTCCTTCTGTTGTATAGCTTATTTATGGCCGGGGTCCATCAGACAGGTCTCCTGCCTTTGGAGGAGTGAGTCTTGGTTTTATTTGGGATACCATGCTCCATGCATTCCTGTAGGTGTCCACAGAATGCTTTTGTAAAGGATTCTGCATTTTGGGCCGTATTTTCCACTGGCCCGGGGGCTTTGAAGGATTCCACCTCAATTTTGAGAAGTGTGAAGTTTGCTTTTGAGAAGTTCTTTACCCGTGGTTTCCTTGGCTAGGGGTGGGGATGCAATATGGATGTCCACTGAGATTTGTTTATGGTATGATCTTACCAATGAGGGGTATACCTCTGGTGTGGAACATAGAGACCCCATGTTGGTGATGACCAGATCCAATATGTTTTCCCCTCTTGTGGGAGTGGTGACCAGTTTTTCAATAGCATTTGAGTTTATAAATTCTAGGAACTGTTGGGCGAGGGTGTTTGGGCTTGAGTAGTTTTCTCAATCGATGTTTGGGTAGTTGAAGTCACCCAATATAACAGTGTTTGGAGAGACATTTCATATTCTCCAGTGTTCTCAGGAAAGCTGAGTGAGGTTCCTGTGTTTGGGAGGGTGGTCTGTAGTAGGCTACAAACTGAAAGGCAGTTTTGCCCACTGTTAGTTGCACATGGATGGTCTCCGATGCTTCGTGCAGTGCCACTAACCTGGAGGTGTGGGTATCTTTGATAAATATGGATACTCCCCCTGCTTTTGTGGTTCGGTCCGAGTTTTGGGGCCGGAAAGCATGGTATGAAGTATAACCTGTTAGTGCTGGGGTGCTCTCGGGAGCCTTGAACCAGGTTTCTGTTACTGCACAGATATCGATATTCTCCATACTGAGGAGAGTCTCGAGTGCATACTTCTTGAGGTTTAGACTTCTGGCAGTGAGCAGCATTACCCTTAGTTTCTTTTTCTTTGTGTTGTCTATGGGGGTGGGTTTGTCTTTTGAGCCTTGCCTAAAAAAAGCACTATGGGGAGGCAAGAGCCTTTGCCAGTATTCGAAACCCAGGGTGACAGGTGCAAGCCGTCCCTAGCGAAGCAACGTGGCTTGTCGAGCATGTCATCCCAGGCTGACAGACACTGGATCCCCTTTGAATGACACCAATACTTTAGCCAATTGTTAAAATTGATCATTTTGTCTTTATATTGTGGCATCATTCTTGGTGAGGGTAAGATGCTACTCAAGGTCAGGGTCATACCGGCCTGGGCTACATGATCAAAGAGCTCCTGTACGTCTTTTTTCATGTAGTCCAGGGAGGTACATCTCAGGTCATTCACACTAGCATGGACAATGACGGAGTCATATTTGTACTTGCTTTGGAGTGACCTGAGTGCTTGTGTTATGTGGCGGATCCTGGCACCCAACAGGCAGCTTACAGTGACCTTCTCCTTGATCAGCCTGGTGAGTGGGACGTCAGTGTGTCTGACAATAGAGTCACCTATTACAAGTGTATTTTAGGTGTGTTGTTTAGCCTTAAGGGCTGTGACTGTGTGGCACACTGACTTTGTGAGCTATGTGCTACGTGGATATTGTTTCGTGGTAGGTGTTGCTTGGATGTCTGCTTTGGAGGTCTCTGCTGCTTAGGCAGATTTTTATTTAGAGCCTCCGAGTATGTTTTTGTGTGTTTATGTGTTTGGTTTGGTGATGCGATAGGTCTATGTGAGACTGGATTTGTGGTGTGTGTGGTTACCTTCTCCTCCTGACAGGCTGTGCTAGTACTGGGTTGAGAGAGCTTAGCGTCCAGTTTGGCTATATAGTTGCATCTCTCACATATATTTGAGCTTGTTGGGAGGAGGAGAGGGTGGTCTGGATACATAAGGCAGTTGTAACATTGCCTCAAGATTCCCAGATTCACCAGCTGGACTGGAGAGTAAACTCGAAACTGACCTTTGGACATGCCTGAATAATATAGGGAACTACTTATTGAATGATCAGAAAGAACCAATAGGGAGCAAGTGCTTAGAAGGAGTATAAGAGGATGTAGTGCTTTAGTTTGTGTTTACCTATGAGATTACTTATACGAGCAAGTGCAGGGCTTTAGAATGAGAGTGCTTAATCAGAGAATTAGAGCAGTTCTAAGGGAAAAAGTGAAGAGCAGACTTTGTGGAGCCGGGAACTTTAAACCTGTTTAAGCAGCGCTGCCCGACGCTGCTCTGTGCGCATGACCGCGCAAAAAGAGAGTTGCAGGGTTTTAAGATAGAGAGATCAAGGAGTTTAGAATTGACCCAAAATGGCCAATAAAACTATAGCTTCTAGGCAGTAACCACTCCTACAGGGACAGGCAGGCTGCTCACTGTTAACCACTGCCACCGGTGAACACAGAGACTTCCCTTTAGCCCAAGCAAGCACTGGCCTCCAAGAAACTTACAAACAGTTCAGAACAAAAAATATGTAACTGAGCTTTCTTAAATTTCAGAAAGTGGGAAAAAAGCAAGATTTTTTTTGTTTTTTCTTTTTTTGTTTTACTTTAAAGGTAGCAGAGATACACAAGTAGCAAAATATTCACAACAGTGTAATAAATGACCCCACACTTGAGTGCTAGGCCAAAGTCAGGTAAAATGCAATTTTAAGAGGGAAAAAAAACGATTTTAAATTAAGTGCAACCCAGGAAGTGCAGTAAACAGGCTCTAGATATGTTCTAAATACTGTTTCTAATACAGATATAAACTTTAGCAAGCCGGAAAACGCCGAAAAGTAGGCGGCAAAGCAGTAATTCTAAACAAAAAATCAGAAGAAAATACTTAAAATCTCAAAAGTGGCTCCTTTCTTCTCTCAGCGTTTTCTCCCCTTGGTAGGTGCTTCAGCAACAACTAACAAGCCTGGAAAGATGCCAAAACCACGAGGCAGCAGGGATTTGAGAGAGAGAGAGAGATCAAGGAGTTTAGAATTGACCCAAAATGGCCAATAAAACTACAGCTTCTAGACAGTAACCACTCCTACAGGGACAGGCAGGCTGCTCAGTGTTAACCACTGCCACTGGTGAACACAGAGACGTCCCTTTAGCCCAAGCAAGCACTGGCCTCCAAGAAACTTACAAACAGTTCAGAACAGCAAATCTGTAACTGAACTTTCTTAAATTTCAGAAAGTGGGAAAAAGCAAGATTTTTTTTTTCTTTTTTTGTTTTAGTTTAAAGGTAGCAGAGATACACAAGTAGCAAAATATTCACAACAGTGCAATAAATGACCCCACACTTGAGTGCTAGGCCAAAGTCAGGTAAAATGCAATTTTAAGAGAAAAAATGATTTTAAATTAAGTACAACACAAGAAATGCAGTAAACAGGCTCTAGATGTGTTCTAAATACTGTTTCTAATACAGATATAAACTTTACCAAGTCGGAAAACTCCGAAAAGTAGGTGCTTCAGCAACAACTAACAAGCCTGGAAAGACGCCAAAACCACGAGGCAGTAGGGTTTTAAGAGAGAAAAGTCATTACTTCCAAGCCTTGAACCCAGGACCCTGTGCACTGCATTCACAGCAATGTACCTCTACACCATCTGAGCTGTAATAGATTAGTACTAGGCTAACTGCCCTTGTGAGCCATTTTAAGCTTAGCCAGTTATCCCTTGTGAGACTCAAACCCTGCACCTTGTGTTTGTAAGGCAAACACCTTAACCATTAAGCCACCCTCCCAACCCTATAAGTAATATTCCCTGCTGAAACCTGATTATTTCCCCTCAAAAATTTTAAGCTGCAAAATATCAGTTTTAGGTGGAATATAAATACATGCCAGTGTAATCCTCATCCCTTTCCAGCAACCCCTTGGTACTACAAATCTGCCATTATTATCTTTTTAAGCATCATATTATTATTTCATATTACTTATGAAGAATCATAGTCATTGAGATATTTGCATCTCTTTCGAAGCAGAGGAGTAGCTAACTATTCTGGTACCCAGGGCCATTCTCCAGTCTGGCACCTCCCTCTAAAATGCTCTTCTATGTTGAAGAGTGGGCAAGAGAGAGAAAAAACTCTTCTGTCTCATTTAATTGAAGCAAACTTAGTTTATGCCACTAAGCCACTAAAGCACTGCTTCAGCTGTAAAAGTAAAGAAATAACTTTTTTTTTTTAAAATATAGCAAGCAGTTGCAGCAGTTTATGTAGACAGAGTGCAGAAGTGCTAATCTTTTAAAAAATAAAACTGTTCTTTTGTTTTAAACTGCAGCAAACTGCTTGCTACAGTTTATGCCACACATGGAGTACTAAGTTCAAATATTTTGTCATCAACTGATATCACTGTACGTAACATCATAAGAAGCACCATATCTACAACAGATAACACCAAGTACTCTTCAGTGGCCGAAAGTAAATATTCTTTATTGTATACTGGCCTGTAAAAGTTAATGACTCATAATTCTCCTGGGAGTTAAGACATCTGTATGCATAATACTTTGTTGTATTGTGTATTTTCCTGGCACAGTAGGCACTGTAGTAATTTTCTCTTTTACTTTATCCATAGATGGAAACTATGTTTTCTGTCACAGCCATTCGTGAATGGTCTCCATGTGCTGTTTTGATACATCTTTTCTAAAGTTCCTCTGGTACTATTAGTCTGGAACATTTAAGAAACCATATCCCACTTTCTGAAGTGTATCTCTCCTTTGCATTTTTCAGACCCATTTCTTACACATTCCTTTACGTCCGCATTTAATCTTAGTCAAGTGACAGCGCTACTGTAATCTTTCACTTTTTTGAAAAATAATGCCCCTCTCTTTTGCAGCTTCAGCATCTCTTTGTTAGTCCTGTAGTAACAACATATTCAGCAACCATGGTTCATCAAACACTCCATAATGTTTCTTGTCTGTTGAAATTGCAAGATGTTTTGACAATTATCTACATTATCTTTTCGTTTATTTTCTTGTATGATGCATGCCTCCACGCCTGCTTTTCACTGAACATTCCCCTTTCCCTCTTGAGCTCATTCACCCCCCAATTCAGGGTATCTCTAACATTAAGGTGGCAGATGACCAGATGGGCCATCATGCAGGCATCCATGTAGGTGTCTTGTGCCCTTGCTAGCATCCTAACAGTGAGGGTGTTTCTGTAGAGGCCCCTAACCCCATCACTGGTAGCTGGCATTGGCACACCATCACTACAGGGAGTCCTATACTCCCCCATGCACATGCATGCTTTCACACACATACTAATGAGGGCTAATATGGTGGCAGTCAGTTGAATGGAAGCCACCATTCTGTTCCCCTATCTCTCTGGAATGGCAAATTAGCATCAGCTACTTACTCCCACTGTTCCAGCACCTGAGACACTATTCAAACTGCAGTCATCTGGGTATAAGTCAGGGCTTTTAAGCCAGGCTGATACTGCCCTTTTCTTTTCTGCAATGCATTGTGAAATAGTATGGCTGAAGCTGAGCAAACCTGGACTCTCTATCCTAGGTCCCCTTCTTTTTTCCTTATTTATCAATGACCTATATCTGAATATACCACACCTGCATTCAATGCTGATGACTCAACGCTAAATCTGCACTGCAAAAAATTCCTCCTCCTCCTCACCCAAACCCCTCCTCAAACAAATGTTGAAAATGCTTTGGTTTTGGTGCCTCCTCCTCCCCTCCCCAAAAAAAAAAAACTTCTAAACTTACTCTCTTTACTCCTAAATCTCTCCTCCTCCTCTCTTCATCTTCTCTTCAAAAAATGTAACCTGTACCTGAGACCACTGACTGCTATGACTGCTAGGTTGATAACCATTGATAACCATCTAAATTATGAACTTATTAACAAAAAATGTCAACAAAAAAAAACAAAAACACACTCCTCTTCTTAACCCCTTTCTCACCCCTGAACTAGAAAAAAAATTGCTTGCACACACCTGATCCCACCTCCCTTTATGCCCCCCATCTATACCATTAACTCCAAAAATAACACACTACCACTCTCTATCTGCTACAATAGTATAGCCAGATTCATTACTGCTACTCCCCTAAGAACTCATCGTCTTAACCTCAAACAACTAGATTGGTTAGAGCTTAATAACCAGTTCTTCTATCAACAACTACTTATCATTCATAAGACCCTTTACTACCTGAGGTACCCCCAGCCTTTCAAAATGATTATACCATATAGAAACCTAGCCACACTCCGTTCTGCTAATAAACTACTAGTATCGCTAACTAAATCTTATAGTAAAGCTGGTGATTCATTACTTGCAAACTCAATAGGGAAAATCTGGAATCAACTCCCTCAAGGAATAACTAATCAAACCTCTACCTCTCTTTTCAAAAACACATTAAAGAACATCTCAAAACAAAATAGATATGTCCGTGTAATAATCCTGACTGAAATAATGTCCTCACTCTCCAAGTTCTTCCACCTACCCCTTACTTAACTCCTAAAACTTTCAGGAGTTTGAGAGTTATTATCTAAGAACTGGGCTTTTACCAGTTAACTTTTGTCTGTAACTTTATTATGTGTTACTACTTTTTTTATATAGTCTAATATAGTAGTATATAGTATAAGTTTATTTCCTATTATTAGTATTTGTTTTGTATTGAAACATTTTTTTTTTCTACCTTATATTTTGACTTATATTATGCCTAACGTGATAAATTGTTGTGTATTTGCCTGTACTGGAGCTTTTCTCCCCGGGCCTCTACTGAAAATGGATATTGTGTCCAGTTGGACTAGCCCGGTCAACAAATGTAAAATAAAATAAATAAATTGTTTCTGATGGTTTGTGGTCAGTTATTAATGTAACATTTTTTCCTAAGATTTAAAATACTCACATGCCAGGGCAATGGCTCAAGCTTTATTTTAAACTTCTGTTTTTGTAATCTTTTTGCCTTCATGCCAGCTGACCATCAAGCCTCTCCAAGTATGTCCTGAGCACATTCATTCCCACATACCCTACAGGGGTTAGATCTGACCAGAGGGTCTGTCATTAAAGTGGTTACAGGGGTGTTTTATGCACTTTGTGGTATCTCTACATTGAGAGCAGTTTGAGTTATGGTCCTAACCCCATTTCCGGTGGTTGACATGAGCACATGTCACTGTGGGATTTCTGAAACCCTCCTCTTGCTTTGCATGTTTCCACCCACAAACAGTGAGGGTTAGCATCACTCATTTTGGGATAATCAAGCCCATGTCCCAAGTCTTGACTGTTTCAGTTGCATGCAAGCCATGATAATTGGTTAACCAGAACTACTACTACCGCCATCCTATTAATGAACTAGTGCTGGCCACCATCTTCCTCCACCTAGCTCTTCAAGCTCCTGAATTGCTAGTTGAATTTGAGTTTTGTGCACTGTAGTTAGGACTTTATCCTTCTACTGCACAGAGCCAGGCTACAATTTTTCAGTGTAAGTTTGTGTGTGTAACTCTCTTCTGCATCAGATAATGACCTGCTTCCATACATTATGAATCTCTGGTGCTTGTCTTGTATAACTAATATTTCAAATAGAGTAGGACAGCTTGTATGAAACTAGGACATTGCTGCCCCTGAGCTCAGCCACTGCTCCAGTGTTTCTAATGCTTCTTATGTTTTATGTAAACAATAAATTGAACAAATCAGTGAAACATCTTTCTGCCGTCATTGACCTTTGTGCAAAAGTTGTTTGCAAGTCTGGAAACGTAATTAATAAATTCATAGTGTACATATTGAATTACAATGTTATGAATTATGTATCTAAAAATTAAAATGTGTAATGCGACTTTGAATTTTATGTATGTGAACTTAAAGTAGCAAGTCTGAAATAGTAGGAGTGGTGCAGGGCTAGCAAACATGAAAGACTGTGTCCAGAAAGTGATAGTCAGTACCAAAGCACACAAAAAAGGTCACAAGTGCTCTATTTATTATGTACTTGTTACAACAACAGCTGTGTGGCATTAACAGATGATGCAGTTGTATGCTACAGAGCAGAGGTAATAAAAGAAGCTATAGAGCCATTGGGCATTTATAGTGGTGTGGAGATGCTTCTCTATAGCTTTAGAAGTCTATTCTTCTGTGATGTTGGCATTTCCCAAAGAATGTTATGAATAACACCTGTGAAGTTTTGCTTGACTTTAGTGATGTAAAGAACTGTGTTATCCCATGTGTACAGCAGTAAAGCTGAAAGTGCCACTCTTTTATTGAATTCTGTGTGTGTGTGTGTGTGTGTGTGTGTGTGTGTGTGTGTGTGTGTGTGTGTGTGTACATGTATGTATATCTTATAGGTTAACATTTCGCAAAGATTGCAACTGAAAAGGGAGCACAATTGGCGCCTTCCTAATATTTGGCATGGAAACCTAAGCACCATTTCTGGTCTTTCTTGTAATGTAATTATCACTGAAAACAGTAAAAAGCTACTTATACTTTACACACATTTAAGAGGAATGATTTTAATGTTCCTTAAGATGCCAAAATGAGGAAGAAAGGCAAGGGCAAGTAACTGTTTACTCTCCAGGTATGCACATCCCATATTTTAGTTGCAGCCTATGTGTCTATACCAGCTTCTAGATGTTGTGGCTAAGTTGGAAAGTGTAACTCTTTTGTCTGTTTTGTGGCTTAAAAAAAGGGTGGCTTGAAGCATTGAGAACAGCACATTTAAAGCTGGTCATTATGTACTGCAGTTCCAGGTTCACATCCACTTGTTCAGTTATGGTATGTTCTGTAACGAGTAGAATGTGCAGACACTCAGGCTTATAGATGATGAATGCGTAGAGAAATCCAATTATGTCAGCATGTCATATGTCTCCCCCAAGCCCATGAATACTGTTCATTTCACAGCTGTAGAGGCACAGGTAGTGCACCTCCTCTGATTAGTGCATAGCTGGGTTCAGATCATGGAGGCTCAAAGATGTTGTGAGCAGTGTCACTGGTACTTTGCTTTCCTCACGGTTGATATTTATAATGAAAAATGAATCAAACCTCCACTTTCAGGGCTTGCCTACTGAGGAGAAGTTTATTTGCCTGTTTATAATGGCATTTCCAACTTATCCATGCATTCTAGTATGGATCATTTGGCCTTAGGCAGGGTTTTTGAAGAAGAGACGAAGTGTTGATCATCTTAGGGCTATAATCACTTTGTTGCAAGGAGTCATACTCTTTCTTCTCATTTTACACCCATGTTCATTGATTTTTAAAAGCTTTTAACTTGATTAAATGGTAACTATATTTTGACCATCATGTGTCAGTTGTCCTTAGAAAATTATTTTACCTAGTAGAGTTAAATTCCAAAAGTATATTTTCCAAAGTAAGGAAGTCATAATCCCTCTCTATCTCTCTCTCATTTGACCTATCATAGAGTACAATATACCCTTCAGCATGTACTTCTCTAAGTATCTCATAAAACTTGACAGGCCTGAAAAAAATCTGTCCAGCAAATTACTGAGATAAAGGCAATACACTATTCTGATATGGTAAAGCTGCTGTCACTATATTATGTCTTATACAGGCTCCTTCATAGTGACCTGTGCCTGGCTTTCCGAGCCATAGAAGACCCCTATCAGCTTAATCTTCTTCACCTATGAAAAGAAATAGTATCGCAAACACCCACACTAAAGATCTTTAACTTCAAAGACATATAAATAGACCATGCTGGCACAACAGATTCATAACCTAGCAATCCCTACTTTTGGAATAAGCTTTCGCTACACATCAGGAAGTTCAATGCATTGGCCATGTTCAAAACTACTCTAGAAAATTAAGTAAGCAGTAATAAATTCTCCTCAGTCAATAAGCCTAAATCATTCAGTTATTCTCAGGCTTACTTGGCTGGGTTTCTTAATGGTCTTCTGGCTGCATGTCTAGTATTTATCAATGAAGTTCTGAACCTATATTTTTTGACACCACAGAATTCTGTCAGTCTGTGCTTCTGTGGTTTAATGCTTCAATCAGACCTTCAGTCTGGCTACAATATTTGGCATTTTTAGAGAATTGCATATATTCAGGAGTAAATTAAAAACCTGCCTTCTTATATATAGTGTCTCACATATGGCCGCACCTCTCAACCTCTTAAAGAAAGAAATCTGGATAAAGCCTAGAATAATAGGATAAAATCCCCAACATAGGGACAGATTTTTAAGTATTGCTCTTAAAAACCTAGTTTTTAGAAAAACAGGATTTATGTTAGCATGCATTTTTCTGAAGGATATGAAGCCTGAAATGCAAATGTATGTCATTATTTAGCGACTTAAATCCTCGGTGATTTGGCAGAAAAACACAGGGTTTATGAGGAAAAGACCAAAAATATGAGAGAAAACTCTGGACATTCTGTGAAAACCTGGACAGTTGAGAGGTATGCATATGGCAACTTGCATGGTTTTGTCAAAATTCCTGAAACTGATTAGATGAATCCATGTACTGTCTTGTAAAGACAAAGCCTTAGCTGTCCTGATGAAATCAACATATCTTACCTTCTGTATGAGTACTTTTGTTCCACTGTGGGGAATATCCACTTAACAGTGATGACAAGCAGATAAGGTGGGCAAGCTTGGAACACAATATAATTAGTTTGCTTTTTGTATTTTTTTCAGAGGCTGAATGACTCCTCCTACCTAGCTTCTTACAGTTACCCTCAAAATCAGTTGAGCTGTGGGAAAATATTTTTTGGGAGTGTAATGAGCTGGCAGATTTAAAAATTCATTACAGAGTACTGGGTCAGAAATATTGGGGAAGTATATGACTATTAACTAAGGAAATGATTATTATGAGCTGGGACACAGGATCTGAATTTCCTACACATATTAAGGGCTTAGTAAGCTTAAAGCTGTTGGCTGCCAAGGAAAGCAATTACCAGAAAATGAAAATCAAAATATAAACCAATTGTTTTTGAAGTATTGAAAATTGTAAATGAGATAAAAAAAACGAAAGAGGGATCTAAGGGAAGGAGCAAATAACATAGAAATGAATTGAATTTGTGGGAATAATACATGCAGAATAATATTTGGAAGGAGGAGTGAGGTTTAAAGAAGAGAAGAATTGAACAATTTATGTAATGTTAGACTGAAAGTTGTTAGAACAAAAATATATTTATTTTTACATTTGTTGACCGGGATAGTCTGACTGGATACATGTCCATTTTCAGCGGAGGCCCGGGGAGAAAAGCTCCAAGGTGGTTTCATATACAATCATTACAATGTACATACAGGTCGGGAGTCATCATAACATTATACAAAAAGAACACATTTTACAGTCTAGTTAAATTTATATAACTATAACACATTTTATAGCCCAGTTAAATAATACAGTCTAACCATCTTCTAAACTGGCTTAACAAAGATAACTATATGTAATCTATAACGTGTGTCAATGGAAAATGTTAGTATATATTTTTTTATTTTATGTTAATGTATGTGCGCCCATGTCTTAAGTGATACTTTAATAAAAGTGTTTAAAATAAATAATTTGGGCTGGGACAATTTGAGTTCTAGAGGTATGTACAACTGAGAACCAATGTTATGTACTATTCAGTCAAACAGCTCATATTTATGGGTTCCTGTCCATTTAAATCTTATTTAGCAGTGGACTGTAAATCAAAACTCATCTAGCTTTCAAGCTAATTCTACACATTTTATAAGGTTTACTTAGCAAGCATGGAAAATGTAAATGACCATGCTTTAGAGGAACCCAAGATTTCTCCTAGCTTACAGCTGGAGCTATAGAACAAGTTGAGCGCCACCTTCAGGTTGGTCGATTTCTCCTCGTTCTTTGCTCACAAAAGATATTGGCTTGGACCATGGCAGATGGCTTGGGGATGAAGTGTAAAGACTGCCCATAACAAATCAATGACAATAAGCATTCGTTTTGGTATAATCCCACATTCATGAGATCTAGATTCGACAGTTTTAAACTTTGATGGCCCCTTTGATTTTGGTTTCTGGCTATTCCAAGAATTCCATTGAGTTTAACCCTTTTATAGATTCTCTCCCATCTATTAGTAGAATCTGGTTAGAACAGACGGTCGCTGTTAAACAAAACTACATCTGATGTCAGAGTGGAAGACTGCAGGAGGATTTTCATATGCAGGCTTAGTGCACTCAAATATTATTGTTAAATTGATTATACCGTTGCTTCCCACTCTTATTCTTTAATCCAGCAGTGTAGGCTGTTGCCCAATCCCATATTGGTCTAAAATAAAGAACAGCATTGAATTACAAACCCATACTGGGTACAAAATAAAGGAAAAGATTAATTTTCTTTTTTACTGGCACTGCCTTTCTTCTTACCTTTCTTTTTTGAGTATGAGTACAAGTCACATGTAGTATTTATGCCAGTTAACTTTTGTCCACCTGGAATATTATTTGCTAGATATATATATATATATATATATGTGTGTGTGTGTGTGTGTGTGTGTGTGTGTAGATACATAAGTTCATAGGTGTGTACTAGGCTAATGGCCCTGGAGCCTTTACAAGCCTAGTCAATAGAATTACCCCGGCATTGTGCCACCCGACCTTAATTCTCAGTGCCTGTGTCGAGCAGAGCCACTGGAGTGATCCCTTGGGTGAATTTTCTATTTCCCATCCAAAATTTCTTTTGAAGAGGGCCAGTAAGGCACTCTGTTTGACATGTATGGGAAGTCTATTCCATAGCATGGGCAGTCTCTGGGTTATGAACCTGTCCCTCCAGCTTGTTCTGTTGATTGTGGTAATGAGGTTGAGGTCTCTGGAGCATGTAGTGCGGAGGGATTGGGATTTCTTTAGATGTAGCATTTCTAACAGAGCTGGGTTAGACATGGCTTTGTAAGTCAAGCAGAGATTGTCTCTAAGTAGGTGATATGAGACAGAGAATAGTTGTTTTTCAGTCTGTTCATATAGGACAAGTGTTTAAGGCCAAGGATCCTCTTTGTGAGGGGAATTTTGTGGCCTCACCAGTTGTTGCAGGTGTCCAGTGAGGTACATGCCAAATGGGGCATTGTACTCAATGATTGGCCTAATGAGGAAAGAGTAGAGGGAGGCAATGACCTCTTTCTTCCTGGATGCAAAACCCTTAGTAATCAGATGTGCCACATAGAAGGACTTTCTAACCACAGTGGCAATGTGGTGGTCAAAAGAGAGGTTGCTGTAAATCTGTGTTCCCAGATCTCTTATAACACCTTCTGTGTTCAGTGGACTACCATCAATGTGGTAATTCATGGGAACTGGGTTTTTCCCAAAGGGGATGACTACACATTTTTTGGCATTGAACTTAAGGCCATGATTCTGGCAACAGTCGGTCTCAGTGACGCCTTTCTGTAGGATGTCAATATCACTTGGGGAGTTAATTATGGCTCCCAACTTGCAATCGTCTGCAAACTTTGTCAGCCAGAGTCCCTTCGTGTTGACCTGAACTTCAGAGAAGTAGATACCAAACAGGAGAGGACCCAGGACCGAACCTTGTGGGACTCCACTCATGGCTGGTCGGCAGTCTGACTTGGAGTCAGCTACTTTCACACTGTGGGTTCTATCTGTGAGACAATTTGCAACTCACCTAGTGATATAGGGGTTGATGCCTAGCTTAGTGAGTTTTTCTATGATTCCTGAGTGGAGAATGGTATCAAAGACCTTGACCAGATCAAGGTAGGCTGTATGAACCACCTTGCCTTCATCCACAGCTCTGGTGACCGATTCAAAGAAGTCGACCAGGTTGAGCAGGCATGATCTACCCTTCACAGAACCAAACTGTGTGGGATCCAGAGTTTGGAGATTCTCTATATCCTTGTTTATTACGTCCATGATGATGTGTTCCATAGCTTTGCATATCAGACTCATCAGGCTAATGGGGTGGTAATTCCCAGGGTCTGTAGTCACTCCTCCTTTGTGGAGAGGGATGACTGTAGCTGTACGCCATTCAGTAGGGACAAAGCCTGAGGTGAGGCTGTGATTGAACAGAGCACACAGGTGAGATGCCAATTCCCTCTGTAGTTCATGTAGAACACAGTCAGGGATATTGTCAGGTCACATAGAAGCTGTATTCTTGGCCTTGGACAGTGCTGTTTTAACCTTTGCAGCAGTAATAGTGGGTGCCTGGGAATCTACTGGTATTGTGATTGGTCCTTTGGTGGGGACAGAGGGGTAAAGTTGGCACTGAATCTGTCGGCCAGTATATTAGCAATATCTGTTGGCTCGGTATAGGAGGTGCCATTGTGCAATAGCTCTGAATAAATCTGAGTATTGCTGTTGAGATTATTCACATAACTATAGAAGGCCTTGGGGCTGTCTTTACTATCTGCTGCAATTCTGTTTTCATAGCTAGCTTTAGAGGATTTGATGAGGTATCTCAGCTTTTTGTTGATGCTGATAAGGGAGTTTTTCCAGTCTTGAGACTTCACCTTATTCCACATCAGTTTCCTCCAACTGTTGTACAGTTTGTTTATGGCAGGGGACCACCAAATTGGCTTCCTTTTTTTGGAAGAGGGCATCTTGGTTCTATTGGGTATGGCGAGATCCATGCATTTGTGTACGTATTCGTACAGGGCATTAGTGTATGATCCGGCAGTTATGCAGCTGCTCTCCAATTGCATGGGTGCAGTGAAGTTAGCCACCTCTGTTTTTAGGAGCCCAAAGTTAGTTTTTCATGGTTCATAGGTTCATAGGTTGGTACTAGGCTATCAGCCCTAGGGCCTATACAAACCTAGCCATAACAATTCCCTGGCTATTTCTTCCCACATTATTTACTTTCCTGGTGGTTACCTTTGTGGGGGTGGGAGGGATGTGGATTTCCAAGGTGATTATTTTGTGGTCGGATCTCACCAGGGGGGAGTTGACTATTGGTATAGAGCAACAGTTGCCCATGTTAGTAATGACCAGGTCAAGGATGTTGCTACCTCTAGTGGGGGTAAGAACGAGCTGGTCCAGGGCATTGGAATTAATGAATTCCAGGAAACATTGGGCAAGTGTATTGGTATATGAGTAGTTTTCCCAGTTAATGGAGGAGGAGTTGAAGTCGCCCAGTATGAAGTTGTTAGGTTGGACCCTGATATTCTCCAGGGAGCTTAAGAATGTGGAGTGTGTGTCTTGGGACATGGTTGGGGACCTATATCAGGCTATGACCTGAATTGCTGTCTTACCCAATGTTAGCTGCACCTGAAGTATCGCTGATGTGTTATGTTGGGATACCAGTCTGGAGGTGTGCACATCCTTTATGAATAAAGGAACACCACTGCCTTTGGGGCTTCGGTCCAAGTTCTGGGGCCGAAAGGTGTGGAATGAGTTATAGCCTGGTAGTGCAGGGGTTCTCTCTGCTGCCTTGAACCAGGTCTCTGTTACAGCACAAATGTCGATGTTCTCCATTTTAAAGAGTGCTTTGAGCACGGGCATTTTGAGATTTAGACTTCTAGCGTTGAGCAGCATGACCCTCAGACTGCATTTGTTTGTAGCTGTTACGGTGGTAATTTGGTCTTTGGAACACCACCTAAAAAAGGCACTGTAGGGGTGGCAAGAGCCTTGTCCAGTATCTGGAAGCTCAGGGGTGACAGATGCAGGCCATCTCTGGCAAAGCATTGAGGTCTGTCAGTTACATCATCCTAGGCAGACAGATACTGGAGCCCCTTAGAATGACACCAGAAACTTAGCCAATTCGTAATTGACATTTGTAACATACTCATGTTTTTCTATAATTCATAAAATAAATATACACATAATAATAATAAGTTAGGACTGGAGACCTGAACGTAATTCTTTGTACTGCGTGGAGCTTTTATCTGCTCCACATACTACTATTTAAAGTAAAAAAAGAAAAAAACCCACTAACCCCAGGATTCAGTAATGCCTACACTAAGTGTACAATGTTCTGAGTGAACAGACAACGCAGGCATAACTCACACCTTCTTCCTCCTAATTTTAGTTTTTCTACTGATATTCTTTGCAGCTTTCAAGTATTGACAGGGATTCATAAAGGTTACCACAAAGTGTAGACTACATATGCACTTAGTGTAATCTTTCTGAGTGACTAGAAAGCACAAAAAATGTGATAAAAATGTTCTTGAATACACATTGTATACACTTAGTGTAGGCTTTGTTGAATCTGGCCGTAAGTGTTTTGCAGGCTTTCAAAGCACTTGGCAGTGTAATACAGTCCCTTCTGTTTACACTTACCTTTTCCTACCTCTCAACTGTTCATATTTTTGCCTCAAGTGTTTGATGTGTTCCTCATAAAGTCCTTGATTTTCTGACAAATTACTGAGGATTTTGGACACAAAATAATTACATACATTTATGTTTCAGACTTCGTGTCCATCAGAAAATGCAGATGAACACAAATCCTGTTATTCTGGTAACTTTCTAAGTTTACACACACACACACACACACACACACACACACACACACACACACACACACACACACACACACCTTCCACTTTCTCTTATTCCCTTCTGTTAGCAAATAGCATCCACAACTGATCAATACTGTGCGTTTGTTAATTTAAACTATGACCACAGTAGCCTACTGATACAAGGTTATCCTGTTTTTCCACCTGAGAAATTAAGAAATGACTTACAGTTTCAGAGCAGTCCTTGGTCATAGGTTCATAGGTTCATACTAGGCTATCTGCCCTAGGGCATTTATAAGCCTAGCCAGAATGTGTTTGGCTTTCGCCACCCATTTTAAAATTATTTTGCTATGCCCTTTTTTGAGGTGAGTATATTGTGCCTCTGTCTAACAGTGACACAGAAGTGATACCCGGGGTAAACCTACGATCTCCCATCCACTCATCAAGATTCCTCTTGAAGAGAGTCAATGAGGGACTCTGCCTAACCTGGACTGGGATTTTATTCCAGAGTGAAGGGAGCCTCTGGGTTATGAATCTGTCCCTCCAGCATGTCCTATTTATTTCAGTGCTGAGGTTCAAGTCTCTCAAGTGCGTAGCTCGATGGGATTTGGATTTTCTGAGGTGCAGCATGTCCATTAATTCCGGGTTGGACATGGCTTTATACGTCAGGCACAGATCGCCTCTGAACAGGCGGTATGCCACTGAGTAGAGCTGGAGTTTCTTTAACCAGGCAGCATATGGCATCTGTTTGAGCCCTTTGATCCTCTTGGAGAGGTCAACTGTGATTGTTTCTTAACACATACTTGTCTTTGCTTTGGCTCATTAGCAGCAGTACAAAGAACTGCCTGCTCACACCCTTGTTCTCCCCTCCCCCTTCCCTGTTTATTACCTTAAGACAATCCCAAAGTTAATAAATATTACCTGTGGCAGGCATCATTTTTAAAACTACAATCCACTCTGCTACAGGCCCCATGAAGGCTCAGTGTCTCTCCAGTAAGTGTTTTACAACTGTAAATGCCTATTTATATTGAATTGTATTAGAAATTTTACAACTGTATATGTTTATGTTGAATTGTGTTAGACATCTAATATGATTTATGCTTTATTATTGGATGTTACTATGGCATGCTAGCATTTGTATGCACCAAGTTGTTTTTAGTATAATAGTATGCATGGTCTATTTGTATAGCTGCACCTTGTTCACTAAAGTTATTCATGTAATTGTGTTGTGTGTAGACAGCTCATACTAGTGTCTAATTATTTCTATATAATTGTGCTGTTACTGGTGGATAGAATCACATTAGAGAACCACGACAGATTGCTGCTCGCTATATTTTTATCTGTGACTGCATAACTGTCTGGGGGTTTTTTTTCTAATGTTCTTCCAATTGGCTCAATATCTGCATATACTAAGTAGTTTGGTTCAAGACATTGTCCTGCATGCGGTAGCTATTTGCTCAGTGTGTTTATTATAATCTTTATAATATATATTTACCATCTCAGAAGTGCTTACTCCTCTCTGTACTCTTCTTTTCTAGACCTAACACCACTCTTAAGTATTCAACTGCGGTACCACCTTTAACAGTCTTGTAAGAAAAGCGCAGTCCGGGCCTGAACTGTCTGCAAACAGCTACAGTTAACTTTGAGTATGTGTCTATCTGTTTGAGCCAATATTCATTTTCCCCTGGAGAGCACTCTGCTTTGGCGCACACACGCACACACACACACACACACACACACACACACACACACACACACACACACACACACACATCTTCCACTTTCTCTTATTCCCTTATGTTAGCAAATAGTATCCATAACTGATCAATACTGTGTGTTTGTTAATTTAAACTATGACCACAGTAGCCTACTGATACAAGGTTATCCTGTTTTTCCACCTGAGAAGTTAAGAAATGACTTACAGTTTCAGAGCAGTCCTTGGTCAATTGTGATTGTTTCTTAACACATACTTGTCTTTGCTTTGTGATTGTTTCCAGCCCCCTCATACGAGCAACTAACAGGGTCTCTACCCGTTTCGCTCCCCACCCTGCCCCCTATTTCCTCCCAGCCACAGTGGTCCCACCTTTATTGCACTCAAACCCCTCCCATCTTTCCAATAGCCAACCACAGTGCTAACCCAACACTACCTCCTCCATCTTCCCACTACTATCACACCTCCTCAACTAACATGTACAAGCATACCTTTCCTATGCTCACTGCATGCACTCTCCTTGCATATCTTACATCCTACCAAAGCTCCATCATTCCCCCACTCAACCACTACCACTGTACTACTACTCACACCACCACTCATGTCTCACCCACAATCAGCTCCCCTCCCACCAGCTCAAGAACCATCCCTATGCACCCCCCACATATTCTACCAACTATATTACTCAAACATAAAGCATCCCTACGACTTAACATAGTAACTCTCCCACCATACCTATTACCCACAGAGCACAATCATAAAGTTTCCCTTATAAACAAACACATTCAAAAACTGAGAAAACTAATAATCTCATGCATATCAAAACTAGCCCTAAGTGGAGACATCCACCCCAACCCTGGCCCTACCATCTCCAACCCCAATCCTCATAATCAGACTAGAAACCACAACTTCTCACGTATTACAGCCAATAGAAAGCCAAGTGACTTCCTTCTACTAAGCCTAAATATTAGAAGTATATCCAACAAAGTCCATGAACTCCATGCCACCATAGACTTGTACTCCCCAGATATAGTCATCCTGACAGAAACCTGGCTAAAACCTCATATTACCAGTGAGCAAATACTCCCTACAGATTACGGCATACTAAGAGTAGACTGGCTAAACAAAAAAGGAGGTGGTGTAGCTGTAATATTTAAACAGCATCTAAACATCCAGATCTTAAAATCATCAGCTCCACAAATAGGCAATGAAGAAATAATATATACCAACCTCAAAATTAACCAAAACAAAACCATCAACATAATTGGATGCTACGTCCCACCTGGCCAAAACATCCCTCCACTAGAAAACCTCCTCAGCTGGTCTACCCACCATTTCCCCCAAGAAACTATCATCTTAGGTGATTTCAATATTGACTGGCAATCCTGTTCTGGCAGCAATCCAACCCATCATGTACACCTTCATGGCTTTACCCAACTAGTCCAGTCACCAACCAGGATAAATAAAAACTCCAGCAAGCACACTACCCTGGATTGGATACTAGTCAGTAAGTGCCCCCAGTCATATATAACAGGCTGCTTATCAGATAGCCTCAGTGATCACTCCCCAACATTCCTACTCAAAAAATACCTATACCAAGCTAAACCTGTCATCTACCGTCAAATATGTAAAAAACTAAACTTTAACCCACTCACATTCATCTCATCCCTCAAAGAATGTAACTGGCATCCTCTAAAGTACCTCAGTCTAGATGACGCAGTTGAATTTTTTAATACCACCTTCCCGAACATCCTTAATTACCATGCCCCCATAAGATTTTCCATAACCAAAGCACAACCCTCCCCATGGCTACAGAAAACCACTAAGTCAGAAATGAAAAACGGATAAAGCCTGGGAGCACTGGTGCAAAACCAAAACACCCTCAGCTAGACAGAAATTCCTAGAGCTACGCAATAGAGTCAAAAAGCTAATAAAACAGGACAAATTCCAATACTACCAGTCTGCCCTAGACTCCTCACAACACAGCCCCAAACAATTCTGGTCCTCCATAAACTCCATCCTCCACCCAGGTAAAGTCAGTACCCTCCTCCTAACATCCCTCACTCCTCAGAAAATATTGCTACCTCATTCAACACACACTTCACCCAAACCATACTATCACTAGCTAAACAACACAACTCCCCTCCCCTCCAACCCACACCTTCAACTAGTAATCTCCCCACTGCCTTCTCTTTTTCTCCTGTACCTACCTCCAACATAAAAAAACTCTTAACTAAATTTAAACCCACCAAATTAGCAGCAGACAACCTCCCAAGTGAATACCTACAAATTGCAGCTGATGCTCTGGCCTACCCAGTATCCATCTTGATTAACCAATCTCTGTCAGAAAGTTACGTTCCCACACTGTGGAAAGTATCACATATAATTCCCCTCCACAAAGGCGGACCCTCCGCAGAACTAACCAATTACTGCCCCATAGCTATTCTGTCTTCACTCTCCAAAATACTAGAGAGATGCATACACTCTCAGGTCTCAGACTACCTCCTTACTAACAACCTCCTTTCCAGTACTCAGCATGGTTTCCAACCAAACCATAGCACCACCACTGCCTTACTCTCCTTTACTAACACTATCCTTCAGCATAAAAACAATGGCTATCTCTCCTCTGCTACTTTCCTAGACCTATCTAAAGCATTTGACATGGTCCCACACAAACAACTTATCTCTGTCCTCAATAACCTATCCTTCTCACAATCAGTCACCAACTGGTTTCAGGGTTACCTGTCTGACCGCCAACAATCTGTTGTATGGCAGAATGACATATCTCCCCAACTACCTGTCTCCATAGGGGTTCCCCAAGGCTCCATCCTTGGACCGCTACTCTTCTCTGTTTACACCAATAATCTAGCCTCTGCCACCAAACATGGCACACTCATACAATACGCAGATGACTCGACCATCATCTGCTCAGCCCAGTCCCTACCAAAACTGCAAAAAGTCACACAGGAAGCCTTTTCCTCTGTTGAAACATGGTTATCCGATGCCCAGTTAATACTCAACCCAAACAAAACTAAACTACTCATTTTCCAACCCACCAAACATACTCAAAACAACTCTCACTTTAACATCACAGCAAAAGACAACACCACTATATACCCAACTGAACACACCAAATTGCTAGGAGTTGAAATAGACAATAAACTAAAATTTGACATTCACATATCCATGACCATAAAAAAAGTCCACAAAAAACTAGGAGCGTTATACAGAAATAAGCAATTTCTCACCAAAGCAGCAAAGATTTCAATAGCAAATTCCCACCTTATCTCCACCCTACTTTATGCCTCTCCAATATATACCAACCTAAGGCAATGTGATCTAAACAAGCTAGAGACCTGCTACAACAAAATCGCCAAACTCGCCACAGGGGCATCCTACCGTAGTCACCACTGCCTCTCACTTGTTGAACTGGGCTGGCTTGAACTCCCTCACCTCCTTCAGTGGTATCAACTCTCACTCGCCCACAAACTAGTAAACCATCCACTAAATGTCCCATCCCTCCAGAATCTACTCCAACCCTATCGCACCACCAGACCCAACCCTATCGCACCACCAGACCCAACCCTATCGCACCACCAGACCACTAAGATCCAGCAACAAAAATCACTTGCAGATCACTAAAGCCAATAACTCTGCTGGTGAAGCACTATTCTCTTGCGCCATAGCCAAATTATGGAACTCTCTCCCACCCACAATTACCTCTGTACCATCATGCACCCACTTCAAAACTTTACTAAAAGCGCACCTAAAAACATACTGACTATGCCCTTGCAACTCCCACTCTAATATCATCCACCCCATCCAACCACTACCTTTCTTTCCACACCACTAACTACCTTGATTATAGCAAGCTCAGATGCTCATAAGCGTAGTACTTATTATACAGCAGGAACTTCTCATTGTAACATTTGTTAATGTCTGTTATGTACTTCGCAGATAAAGATTCTTGTTGTCTACTGATGTACTATGTTCTTCATCTGTAAATATGTTGTAAGTAATTGCTATGTTAAATTGTTAATCGCTATGTAATCCAACGTAACTACTGTTTGTTTATTTTACTGTGGAGCTTTTCTCCCCGGGCCTCCGCTGAAAATGGACCTACGTCCAGTCGGACACTCCCGGTCAACAAATTTAAATAAATAAATAAATAAATACATTTATTACAGGAAGCCAGGACTAGTTACTGACGGCCAGCAGGAAGAAGCAAATCATTTATTCTGCTGCTGTCATTTGCTGGTCAGTACTGGCAGGTTTTACTGCCAAGCGCGGGACCAGCCCTTAACATTTGTTAACTTGGGTCTCACACCATTCCGGAGCTTAACTGATTTGCCTTTCTCCAAATGCTGGGGTGTAATCACTCTGCTTCATCCACTATGTGGTTACTAAGTTGTATCTTTTACATTCTAAGTGTGGAGCAGCTTGCCTTCATCTTTTTTTTGTTTTTTTTTTGTTATTCACACAGTTGAATATTTCTTTTCATTTTTTCATGCAATGCCAAAAAGAAACAGCTCAAGCTTTGTACTATACTACCAAATTATATCGAACTTTATATAAGTTCTGATACATACTGATAAGTTTTATATTGTCTATATATTCTGCTTTCATAATTTTTTTTTATTTTTGCAAATTTCTGCTTTAAAAAATGTTTGTTTTCGTTAAGTGTCTATATTTTTATTTGACTGTATCAGTTGTGGAGCTTTTCTCCCCGGGCCTCCACTGAAAATGGGTTCCTGACCCATTGGACTTTCCCGGTCAACAAACGTCAATAAATAAATAAATTGTGCTTCTGAGAATATTTCTTCATATTGTTAAATTTTAGAACTGCTTCCTCATGTATTTGTCCGGGACTATATGCTGCTTTACTCTTGTTGGACATTTAAATGTTTGCATTTAGTTGATGTGGTAGACACTTACATGTATGGATTTAGTTGATGTGCTGGACACTTATTTACATTTAGCTGATGTTTTGGAAACTTACATGTTTACATTTAGCTGATGTGTTGGATACTTACACATTTGCATTTAGTTGATGTATCGGACACTTACATGTTTACATTTAGTTGATGTGCTGGACACTTACACATTTACGTTTAGCTGATGTGTTGGACACTTACATATTTACATTTAGCTGATGTGTTTTGTTGGACACTTACATGTTTACATTTAGCAGACATGTTTACATTTAGCTGATGTGTTGGACACTTACATGTTTACATTTAGCTGATGTGTGTTGGACACTTGCATGTTTAAATTTAGCTGATGTGCTGGATACCTACATGTTAGCATTTAGTTGATGTGTTGGATACTTACATGTTAGCACTTAGTTGATGTGCTGGTCACTTGCACGTTAGCACTTTGATGTAGTGCACCAGTATTCTTACTACTGTAGACTTTTTTCTCACCTTTCTTTATGGCATTACTGCAACAAGCTAAGTGTGGTTGTAACTAGCAATACTGCTTTTCTCCTAAATATGCCTAAAATGTCTACAAAGTACACTATTTTGATGATGCCCCATACAGTTTTGCAACCTTCTCAGTAAAAGTAATTATTCTATAGGTTCATAGGTAAGTACCAGGATAGCTGCCTTCGAGGACCATTTTAAGGCTAACCAGTTTCCCTTTTTGTGTTCTAATTTACTTATCCCATTTGGTTAGATATTGGTCTCCCTGTGTCTCTCTCCCCTAGGTCATTTTCCTCCCTGGGCCATTTCTTATCTGTTACTAATTTGCTCCTTTGATACACAATTCATTCTCCAAAAGATGCAGTGCTGTTGGACATTACTGATACCCTTAAGACCTCTGAAAGTCTCTGTTAAGTTTTCCATATCTGTCCTTTCACAGGTGTATATGTGGTCAGTTCCATCAACCTCTTCCCTTGTAAGGCTTTCTGTTCAGCTTGTACCATCTCAATAGCTTTACTCTGGACAGCCTCAAATCTTTTATTGATTTATTTATAATATACTCTTCTATAGAAGGGAATTCCAGGGATGGGAGTAAGAAAAATGATTACGCAACTAAGCAAAAGTAGAAATGGATGACCCACTGATTCATTAAAAGTACATAAGCTCAGCAGAAGCAGCTTGTCACTCAGCCCAAACTGTTTGCGATTAGCATCCTATCTTCGCCAAAGTTGCAGTGTTATGCCACGTCAGGCTACCTGTGGTGCAGCCACATAGACCAAGATTGCTGGTGTAAACTGAGATGTTTGTGGGCAAAGGACAATGAGAGAAGAGCAGTGATATTTCAGTACTTGTGTGATGCAGCAACAATAAACTAAATGCACAGACTTCCAGTTTGCTTTACTTTATATGGATATTCCCTACCTATATGTTGGTTTACTTCAGAAAGCTGAACCACCTATTTAGTTATTCCTGAGGGCTCCATTTGCTGCTGTTTTTCCATATATCAGATCAAGGGATAAACAGATTCTGTGTGAGCTTGGCACAAGCCAGTGATGAGCTTCTCAGAGATTTTTGACAATCTTACCCCAAAAATGCACATTTCTTTTTAACATTACTTCACTGCTCCAAATTATGAAGCCTTCCCCCAATGTTTTACTTCCAGTGTGAAGTTTCATTTCATCTAGTTCACATTGCCCACTCTGCTGCAAATCTTACTTTCATTTGCAAAAAGATACACCATTCCCTTCAACACCTTTGCTATGTCACTTGTACAGATATTAAAGAGGATGAACCAACCTATGTAGAACCCAGTTAGCAACTTTCTTTTACCTGCCTACCATCAGTCTGTGCAGCCTGTTATGCAGCCATTATTATACTCTGGCTACGATCCTGCCATCCATTTTCAGCTTTGGTCACCCTGTTAAAGAACTCATTCAGATTTATTTGACATGATTTTTCCCATTATTTTCCCATTAATGCTGTACTCACTAGGATCCAGCATTCCACTGGCATCTATGTATTGAAAATGTTTTTCCATCAGAAGGGACTGCATCATTTTCCTACTGTGAAGGTCAGGCTAACTAACCTGTCATTTCCCCATGTTCATTCTGTTCTGCACTGCCATTTTGCAGCGCTGTCATATGTGCCATTTTCTTTTTCTAATAGTTTGCAAAAGAGGCAAATAAGTGGTTTCACTGTTTCCTTCTTTAGTGTCCTAAGAACTCTTTGGTAATATGGCCCTTTTGCATTATGTAGCTTTAGTTTTAAAACATCTTCCATTGCTCTTTACTCTTTGAAGGAAAATAAAAAGCTGACTTTTAAGTAGTTCCTGCAGCTTAATTAGACTTTAAAGGAAAGGCCAAACTAGGTAGGTAAAATGTACCTTTACATGTCATCAAAATCTGTGTTTATTTTGTTTCTTTGAAAGGGTTTTCATCATCTCCCCCAACCAAAAAAATCTCTTTCTTGGCTGGCACAGTTATCTTTCCCGTATCATCTTTTATTAAAGTGAAGCAACGGTACCCAGTCATTTTGGTTTTCAGGATGTTCCATCCTGTTCTCTTACCTCTTTTAAATCCTGGTATCCCTCCCAGGTTTTTACTTCCCTTGTTGATGCACTTAATGTTTGTCCCCCTTCCTGACAGTGTTTGCTACTCTTTTCTGAGTCTGAGCTTTTGCTTTTCTAGATGTTAATACTGACTCCTTCTCTTGATTAAAATTGGTTTCCCATCCTGTTCTGCTTGATTTATTTTTATATCTTCCTGAATGCTGTTGCCCTTCTCCCTGACCTTCTTTGCTTTGAGAACAATTTTATTTTTCTTTTTACTTTGTTGATAAGCCTTGTTCATTGATGTGTTGCCAGTGTAACAGTGTTCACTTCTTTCCCACTCTTCTTTCTACATCCTATTTCCAGCTTTTATGATAGCAATATATTTAGGAACTGCCTCATCTGGACAAAGTTGGATAGCTTAAAGCATTGCACTTTTAGTTTTGGATGTCTTGCGATGCTAATTTTATTAAGAACATTTATGCTGTGGAATTCATTCTTTCCTGATAAGCACCCACTTCTACTCCTAAAATTCTCTCTTCATCCCTATTAAGGAGTACTTAGTCCAGGTT
The DNA here is from genome assembly GCF_019279795.1 of Protopterus annectens. Taxonomy (NCBI): domain Eukaryota; kingdom Metazoa; phylum Chordata; order Ceratodontiformes; family Protopteridae; genus Protopterus; species Protopterus annectens. Next base: position 479,231,803 of record NC_056743.1, read on the forward strand.
GTATCTATCTCATGCAATTAGCAGTATTTTTTTATTTTATTTATTTACTTTTATTCCATGTTACTACACTATCCAGTTAAGGTCACTGCCAGTCATGATTAGGGGGCTCAAGCAGTACAGTACCTCAATACAGTATCGTGATTTCAGTTACCTAGTACAGAATGTAACTAGTAGGAACTACACCTACTTAGGTTAATAGTAACTCTAAAAAAATTAAACTGTCTAGCCAATTACTCATTTACAGTGTGCTCTAGATTTTAAGTAAGATTTAGTTGTACTCCTATCATTCCTAGTATCAGTCTTAATTACTTCTGGTCTGTCACATAGAGCACCAAGAATCACACTTCTCTTCCATGTTTCTGAAAAAAAGGTGTCTTATTTCTTATTTGGCATTTTCCAGCCCCCTATTGACATCTTTTCTTTATCTGTTATTCATAAGTTCCTTTTGCCACTAGCTATATAGGATGGACAGGGCAGAAATTGCTACCTTGTATGTGGATTGGCGATGCATATTTTTTGACTATGTTAAGTAAAAAATCATTATATATTCATGAGAACGAGACAGACGTGTGAGTAGAGGTCATCCAGTACCACATTAAGCAGTGTTTTTAAACTGTGAACGTGATCCCCCCCCCCCCCGGGCCGGCCTTAGCCGAAATGGTGCCCTAGGCGAAGTAATGCTCCAGCGCCCCTTATGCCCCACCCACACCACACTCATGAAACACCCCTGTTTGAGCCACACCCACTGGGTCATTCCCTAAGAAAGCCACTCCAGTCATTTTCTTAAATTATTTAAATGCATAGGAAGAACAAGATACCTTGTAATGTAGTTAAACTGCAGCCCTTTAGGGGGTAAAGTTAGCACTGAACCTATCTGCCAGGATGTTGGCAATCAGTTGTTTCTGTATATTTAGTGCCATTGCACTGTAACTCAGAGCAGATCTGAGTGTTACCATTGAGATTCTTGACATAACTATAGAATGCTTTGTGGTTGCCTTTAGAAACAGTGACTATTTTGTTTTCATAACTAGCTTTGGAGGATTTTATGAGGGATCTCAGCTTCTTACTGAGGCTGACCAGGGAGTTCATCCAATCATGGGATTTTACTCTCTTTTGCAGCAGTTTCTTTCTTCTGTTGTAGAGTTTGTTTATGGCAGGGGACCACCAGATTCGCTTCCTTTTTTTGGAGGACAGCATCTTGGTTCTGTTAGGGATCGCATGATCCATGCGCTTATGTAAGTGCTTATAAAGTGCATTTGTGTAGGATTCAGCACTTTTACCTCTATTGTCCGTCTGCATGGGTGTCGTGAAGATTGCCACTTCTGTCTTAAGAAGAGTGAAGTTGGCTTTGGAGAAATTTTTTATGATGGTTTCCCTAATGGGGGTGGGGGTGGGATGTGGATGTCTAGGGTGATTAGCTTGTGGTCGGATGACCAGGTCTAGGATATTGCTGCCCCTGGTGAGGGTGTGGATAAGTTGATCGAAGGCATTGGAATTTATGAATTCCAGAAAACGTTGAGCAAAAGAGTTGGTACATGAGTAGTTTTCCCAGTTAATGGTGGGGTAGTTAAAATCGCCCATTATTAGGGTGTTAAGTTGTACCCTAATATTTTTCAGTGTATCAAGAAATGAGGAGTGAGAATCCTGGGGCAAGGTGTGGGGATCTGTAGCAAGCTACAGTTTGGATTGCGCTCTTGCCCAGACCTAGTTGCACTTGAATAATCTCGGATGCCTTATGCTGAGCAACTAGCCTGGAGGTGTGGATATCCTAAATGAATATGGACATGCCTCCACCTTTAATGTTTCGGTCCAGGTTAGGTGGCTGAAAGTTGTGGTATGAATTATAGCCTGGTAATGCAGGGGTGCTCTCTGGAGCCTTGAACCAGTCACTGCACAGATGTTGATGTTCTCCATTTTAAGGAATACCTCGAGTGAGTGCATTTTGAGGTTTGGACTTCTAGCATTGAGTAGCATTACCCTCAGATTTTGCTTGCTTGTACCTGTTATGGTGGTAAATTTTGTCATTTGAACCTTGACTAAAAAAGGCACTATAGGGGTGGCAAGAGCCTTAGCCAGTATCTGGAATCCCAAGGGCGACAGGTGCAGGCCATCTCTGACAAAGCATCGTGGTCTGTCAATCATGTCATCCTAGGCAGACAGATACTGGATCTCCTTAGAGTGACACCAGAAGCTTGGCCAAATATTGAAGTCAGTCATTTTGTCCTTGTACTGTGGTATCATTCTGGGTGATGGCAGGATGCTACTCAGGGTTAGGGTCATACCTGCCTGGGCTACAAGATCGGAGAGCTCCTCTATGTCTCTTTTCATGTAGTCCAGGGAGGTAAACAATTACCCTTAGCTATAGACTCCAGCAGTAATATGCTCTGCCACTTCTCTTCATACGTAACGGATGCAGGACAGTAAACCTATGTGCAAATGACACCTTTTGAATGGATAATACACTGTTATGGGTTACAGAAGGATGAACGTTAGTGGGCCGCCCATCTTGTAAATTTACCAATATTAATTATCAAGGTGGTTGTGATATACTTGTGCATAATTTTAACCATCATTCATCCAAAAACAATCACAAATAACCTAGCCAAGCTAGTCTCCACTATACCTTAAACCGGTGCTATAGTGGAGGTACATGAAACATTTGCAAATGGCCTCTTAAGGACATATAAGTGTTTTAGTACATGACCAGTGAATGCCCATTGAATTAAGTCAATTTGAGTACATTCAAGCAAATAAAACCAAGCCCCATTAGCTGTAGACATGCCAGGATTCTGACCTGGTCAGGGCATTAAATTGTCTGACTAAACTTTATTACAAACACAGAGCTTAAAAGTCAATGCTTTCAGTTGAAACACTAGTGTCTCCTTAAGAGGTAACTTGCACATACCCCATGGGCCTCCACTACAAAAATATAAAGTATTACTCAGTTTAGACTCTGGCTTGACTGTGTCTTTCTTGTAGTTGCAACAGGTGGTACAAAAAGAAGAGAAAAAAATACAATTCAGACAAAGCAATGTCAAGATCCAGTTCTCACACAAAAATACTGAAAAGTGCCAAAACATTAAGACATAAATTAAATTAGACAATGAGTTACTACTGCATAAAGCGGGTTACTACGGTTCACAAAAAAGGATAACCAATTGTAAAAATTATTAAACAGTGATCCTACTGCACACATCCATAAAGGAGTCTGACTGTGGCACCATTCAAAAAATGCCTGATCTAGGATAACACACTCAGATGATACGGCTTTGTGTGTGTTTTGTTCTGATACAGCACAATTGTTTTGCAGTGCAGTGAAATCTTTATATTTTACGTCCAGAGAGAGCATATAATCAGTTCACAAAATGCACTCAACACAGACACATATCCTACAACTAATCACAGAACCCTGTAATTAAAATAATAATATGCACTGCTACCCCAAACGCCATAGAAAGCTAGAGAAGGCAAACTATTCCTCAATCGAAACACAGCACAACAGATATCCTATTTAAATACTCTCTTGTTAGAATTCATCTCCTTATACTACCAATGCAGTGTGCACATATTTCAAGTAAATGCCCACATTCAATAACATAAAGCTAATCACGGCAGTATCAAGAAAAAAAATGCCATAGGAACACACATGTGAACACTACCGCCTGCTCTCTGGAATGGAAAGGGGAGTGTTAATACTGCAAACGTGCGTGCAAGTATAAAATTCAGTTATCGTGCATACTTGCACATCTAAGCATCTGCTTTTCCAAGAGAAATAAATTACATGTACAAAAGGATAATAATAAAGATCATATTATCTTCCTTGCTTTGTAGAAACCAAGGCCTACATATACCATAAAAAATGTACTTTGACCCACAATCAATAAACTTATCAAACATGAAGAAACACACAAAATAACCAATATGCATTTTAAAACAAATCTCCTTCCAACACCATCAAATATTTACAAAAAATACTTTTACAATGAACAATACCAGAAAAAAATAGAAGATTCCCACACCAGTGCTTGCAAATTCCATACACATTCATACACATATACTTTCTCTCACATACAGAAACCCAGTTTAAACTACACAAACACACACACGAATACACTTACCTTCTTTTTAAACAAAATGCCCACACACATACACACAGAATTAATCCCTCTCTTAAAGTGCTTGTTTAATTTTTGCGCGCTACCATTGAACGTCTTTACATCAGTGTCGTGTGTCGGTGTGCATGCGTATGACGCGCATGTACTTCTTAAAGGTACTGGGTGGAACGAGATTTTTTTTTTTAAGCCTCCTGGCCACGCTGTACGTATAAAAGTGGGAGGGCACTCGCCACTTCACGTCATCCGGCGCGTGGTGCCCTATGGCTTATTTATTCATTTTAATTAATGTACTTTCGTATTATGCGTTCGCATAATAAGAAAAGTAAATTATTTAAAATAAATAAATAAAGGAACACAAACTGCGCCCTTTACTAGGCCAGCCTGTATAGCACCCTAGGCAGTCGCCTAGTTCGCCTATGCCTAAGGCCGGCCGTGCCCCCCCCCCAAGTAGAAGTAACAGAACTGTCATGCAGTCCTTAACTTCACTGGCCATTCTCAGCCCTTTAACAGTTAACTTCACTGGTCATTCCAGTTACACCAGCCTTATACCAAAGTGCACTGCTGATCACACGTTCATCTTTGCAGAATGTGTATACTTTTGTTTGGGAGTCGCTTGTGCATCCATTTGGAAGGAAGATTGAGCTTCTGTGCGCACCATTCTGGGAATTATCAGGGAGTGTAGAGTGAAGCTATCATCAGAAAGAAAATAGATTAATTGAGACAATGATATTAAAACTAGATCTGGATTATAGTCAAATGGGGCCCTAGGCAAGGTAATGGATCAGACCCCCCCCCCACACACACACACACAGTACTCCCCTGCACACAAACACAACAGCACCCCTGCAACATCTCCCCAGCCTGCAGCCATTCCACTGTCCCATTACTTCACTATTTCTTGCCAGTTACCATAAACACTGTTCAAACCTGTCAGTGTGCATTCTGTTTTCTTCTTTACTTCTACAATGATTACAGATATTTGGACTTAATTTAAAACTTTTATTTCAAATTTTATAGCATAAACACTCATAGACATTTGCTAAACAAAATAATATAGTCTTGCAATGAAAATAATCTTGGTATTAACAGTAAACTTATTTGCTCTTAAAATTAACATTCTTTGAAAATGCATTGAAACCCACATTCAAATGCATCTTGCCAGTGGTGGATTAAGTTTGCCTTTGGGTTGTTTTCAACCATAGGCCCCTTGCACACATTTTTAGGACCATGCATGCATGCATACATGTGTTCTGATTGTGTTAAATTATATTCTTGTAGACTATAGCACCACTTGTCAGAGTGTGTTTTAAATACATAGTTTTGAACATTTTTCCAGTAAGCGAACCAATAATGACAAAACTACCCAATCTGAAGTAGTTGACTTCATTTGATCATCAGCCTGTGGTATGTCGGATCCAGACCGGATCAGAGATGGCAGCTTCACCAGCATCTGATCCGAGCTCCAAGCTCCTCCCCTTACCCATAATACCCCTCCATCTCCTTACTTCCCTCAGATCTTGTTTGCCGTGGCTTTGCCAAGCAGCATGGTCTCAGAGCTCCAGCCATGGTAGGTGCTTTTTTCGGATATTTTTGGGTGTTAGTGTTGGCGTTGCTTCAGGGAGGTTCCCTTTCCCTTTGCTTAACCTCCCCTTCGTTTTGCATCATGTTTACTGTTTAAAAAAAAGAAAGATATGTTTTTCTGTAGCAGCTAGAGTAGGCCTTCTCTCCCTTCTCCCTCCTTGCTAGTGAGTTGTGTGTGAGTGGTGTGGATGGGCAGGTTAAAGCTTTGTGGCTCGTGTCTTTATTTTGTTGGCATGGTAGATCAGCAATCAAAACTGATCTTCAGAAAGTGCACAAAGTGTGGCCATAAGTTATCCCCGGCTGATGGCCACACTTTGTGTGTGGTGTGTTTGGGGGCAGCCCATCTTTCCTCAGACTGCCCTATTTTTGCAGGGTTCAACCCCAGGGCCCTGAAGGATCGCAGGGTGAAACTAATCCTTAAGGGACTTCTTCCTGCTATGGAGGCGGCTGCCTCCACTTCTCTTATGGTCACAGCCGTGACTGCTTCTTCCTCTTCAGCCACTGTCTCTTCCCCTCCCTCCCAGGCTGGGACTCAACCTCCAGTACATAGGCCTGTGGACAGGGAGCCTAGGAAAGAGAAGAGCAAAGATAAAGACAGAGAGAGAGAGAGAGAGAGACAAAGGGAGGAAGAGATCCCCGGACCGGACGGATCCGGTGGCTCCTCCTCCGAAACAACAAGTAGTTTCCAGGCCAGTTTCTCCTCGGCTCCACTCACCCAGATTCTCACCAGAGGAGCTTAGACCTTCTTCCAAGGCTTCCACACATCAACCCTCCCGGTCGGCGCTGGTGGCCTAGTCGTGTTCCACCAGAAGTTTGAGTGAGGCGGACATGGACAAAATGATGCGAAGATTTATTTGCACCCAGATTCAGATGGGGGTCCTGTCAGCCCCCTCTCCCCCTGGAGGGGGGCTCACTTCCCTTTTTTGCCCTGATATCTCCTTCACTGGTTCAACCCCCGGTATCGGAGTTTATGGATCTGAGAGGTCCCAGAATCAGGGGGTCAGCGCCAGTAGTACCGAGTACCACGATGCTGGCCGTTACCATGAGCACATCGGATCTGACTAGTTCGGACCCGAGCAGCTCTCGAAGCCAAAGCCTGAGCATTGGATCTGAGGGGTTGAATCTTTCTCCTTTGGTGCCAACGTTGTTGGGTCAGGGGCCTCCTCTCAGTATCTCTGCTCCACTGGGCTCGGCTCTGATCGGATCCCCATGTCAGATCTGGGGAGAGCAGCTTCCTTATTAGTTTCCCAGGAGGCTCGCTCTCCCTAGGCTTTCAACGTGGTGGAAAGGGTTCTCTCCAGTGGATCGAGGCCCCTGACCATCTCCTCGGATTCCGCCCTAACTCCCTCACCTCTGGGTGCATCTTCAGCCATTTTGCCCATGCAGGGACAGACCATGCTTGATGTTCCCCAGACAGTTTCCCCTCGAGGAACCACAGGTAGTTTGCGAGCCCTCTCTGGAGAGTCCCACCGAAGAGATTCCTCAAACGAATATGCAAAAGAAGGCACCTGGACTGCTCTCCAGAGTCCCTCACTGAGGATACCGATTTGGAGGAAGCGGAAGGTTCCCCCAGATCACCCCCCAACGATGTCTCCTTTGGAGACATCAGGGAAATCCTGTGCCTGGGGGGTTGGTCCTCCCCCAAGCCTTCCTCAAATTAGTCGGTGTTTCTGGAGGCCTTCGGCACAGACCCATCTACCTCCTGGGTGCCCCCCCAACAGATCCCTTGGTGGGCCTTATTAACACCAGGGCATGGAAGGAGCCAGACACCATGGAGCCAATCCCCAAGTTTCCTGACAAAATCTTGAGCCCTCCTATAGACAGACCTAGTTGGAACAAGGGGTTCCCAGTGGACACCATGGTGGCAGTGGCTGCCACTAAGAAAGAACTAGCCCAGGAAAGTTCTACGGTCCATCACACTGACTGAGAGTCCAGGACAATGGATCATCTGGGAAAGCAGACATATGCTTCAGCCACCTTTTCTATAAGGGAGCTGAATTATTTGGCCCACGTAACTCGAATGTAGCGAGACCTGGTCAAGATGTTCACTGAGTTGCCCCAGGAGTCCATGTCACCAGAGGATAAACGCATATTCTCCGTGCTTATGGCCACTCTCAAAATGGTTTCTAATACATCCATGTGCCTCCTTTCACATGCCACTGAAGGAGTGGCAAGGGCGGCTGAGTCTGGCGTTGCTATGAGGTGATATGCCTGGCTCAGGCTATGTCAGTTCACGGAACCCTTTAAGGTGTCTTTTGCGAATGCCCCTTATGATGGTTCTTCCTTGTTTGAGAAGACGGTTCATGAGACTTTCGTCCAGAGTGAAAAGGACGGGAAGACACTGTCTGCCGTTGGGATCCGCTATCTCATTTGTCATCAACTGTCCCTCCCTCCTTACCTTCTCATTATGTTTTTTGCATTGGCAGGCAGGAGAGAGCACCTTTGCAGCTCTCCTGTTTCTCATTGTTAGTAAGGGTTATTGGATCAGGTTCATGTGTGTGGTATAACAAACTCAATCTGAGGGAAAGAAGGAGATGGAGGGGTATTATGGGTAAGGGGAGAAGCTTGGTTCAGATGCCTTGGTTCAGATGCTGGTGAAGCTGCCGTCTCAGATTTGGTCCGGATCTGACATCCCACAGGTTGATGACAAATGAAGTCCAACTACTCAGATGGAATGTTATGGTGAGTGCATAACATCTTTTTTCAGAACATTTCAACCATAAAAGGACACTGAAACTTCTGTCATTGCAGTCCACCAGTATCAGTCAATAATGCACAATGTCTGCATTAGTAAAAGTCACCAGAATAAAGATGTGTAACTAGTGAAGAGTTTGCTCCCTGCAGGCAACTTTATATTTCAGTGCTTTATCTAGAAATTCAGTGCCCACTGCCCTTGAAGAGTAAAGTGCCTATGTCACATAAAAAAAAAAATTGGTAAGCTGGTAATATTGCAGTAGGGAATGGATGGCAAAGCAACAACACATTGAAAATTGCTAGGCATCTTATCCAAAGGAGGACAAACTCAGGGCTGCAGCACCCCCACCCACCCTTAAAGTACAACACAATGTCAACAATCCATTTGCATGGTGTGTGAGTAGAAATCACAGCCTTCTGCATGAAAAACAAGTAGGCCACCTGTTGTGCTGCTAACAGTTTTTTCAAATTCAATGGTACAGTGATGACCATTTGCTAAACAAAACAATTGCACATTGAAAACAGCATGAGCAGTAGTAAACTTCTCTTCCCTGGAAGCTCGCAACTCCTTGAAAATGCACTGAAGCTGACAGTTTCTTGAAAAAGCACTGAAGCTGATAGTTTGTTGAAAATCCACTGAAAAACCTCACGATGCCTTGAAAATGCACTGAGGTTGTTGATGTAATCATACCTCTCAACTGTTCAGATTTCTGCAGAATGTCCAGATTTTTGCCTCATATTTTTAGTTGGCTCCTCTTAAAAATCTGTTTTTTTGTCTGGCAAACTACAGTGGAAGTCACTAAATAATGACCCACATTCAGTTTCAGACTTCATATCCTACTATCCCCCCTTCAGCTGTCTCACCTCTCATCCTTCACCAAACTTACTTAATTCTTCTTTTCCTCCTAGGCTATACTCTCATTCTTAGCCTGTACTTTTTGTAACCCATCTAACTCCATTTTCCCAAAAATATATCTACTCTTGCTAACTATACTAACCCTCACATCACCTTTCTGTCCTTAAATCATATCCATAACCATCCTACACCTACTGTCCTGCTATCTACTCCTAAAACCCTTTACAATCTATAAAAATCTAACAAACTTATACTCTTTTTATTTTACTCTCTAAAATTATTGTCCATAATTTCATAATGTAAAACTGATATCCTAGTCACATATTAAACAGCACAAAGTCGATAACTGTATGTATTGTTCAAATTTAAACTGTATTATACCACCTTAAAACGTATCTGTGTACACACAACTGTAAATTGTAATTAATGTCTGTACTTTATGTTGAGCTTTTCGCCCCGGGCTTCCACTGAAAATGGATTTCTTACTCAGTCGGCCCTTCTCAATCAACAAATGTCAATAAATAATTTAATAAATAAATAAATATCCTTCAGAAAATGGAAGCTAACATAAAACCTGTTATTCTAACAACATTCTAAGTTTATAAGAGCAATATTTAAAGCCTCTCCTTATTTTTGGATGTTTGCCCCCCCTTTATTTAAGGCTTTGTCCAGATTTCTTGTATTAGGAAGTTCAGAGGTATGCTTGGTATAGAGTATTCAGGCTCTTGTCTCCTGTTGCCAAGGTACAGGGTTTGAATCTGGTTAAATTAACTAACCTGGCATTCTTAAATAGGGCATTTTTTTACCCCACCCAATACACCCACACACTGTTGTACCTGGAACATTATGCTGCAGATCTCCAGTGTATAAGAATGTTCTTTTCCATCGTAAACAGTCTGCACTAATGTGCCAACAGCTTACTGAAGTATGCTGAGCGGGGCATTTGGGTTTAAATTCTGCACGCAGAATTACAAATATGTGTCGATGTATGCAGGCAGGGATGTAAGGGCATTTTTAATGAAGAAGAGCACCCTTAAAGATGTAGAGTTTTTTTTTGTTAAAAGTAAATGCTGTGGCAGCCCTGCTAGCCAGCGAGGGCCCCACCAAGCTGGTGGGCCCTAGGTGACTACCTTAATCACCTAGTGCTGGATCTGACTGATTAAAACGCAAGTCTGAGACAGTCTAGTCTAGTGTAATGTGTCAGAACAGGCAGAACTAGAATCAGAAATAAAATTTAAGTTTAAAAAATGTTTGCTGTTCTTAATGACTCTGCTTTATAAAACACTATTTTGAAAAACATTAGCATTTATTTCTTACCTTATATATTTGTTACAAAAGCAGTGCCAAATGCGTAGTGTATAGTAGTTGATTCAGATGGTGGTTGCACTGATGTCTGACTGCAGCGGGTATGACAAGAAATGACAACACAGAGAGAGAATTATGCAGTAGCATCTACTGTACAAGTCATCCCATAATATTTACTTTTGAGAGGTAATAATTTGTCCATTTAAAGATGTTTCGTCCTATGCATCCTAGATGCTGCTGCATATATCTGCCTATTTGAACGTGTGTATGTATAAAATCAATATAGATATATAGAGAGATAGCTATATAGACAGAAATATATATATCTCTCTTTCTCTTTACACACACACACACACACATATATATATATATATATATATATATATATATATATATATATATATATATATATCTATATGGATTCCTATCAGATCGCCGAATGCTCATTTGACCGAAACTCATTTCACCAAAACCAAATGACTGAAAGCTCATTTGACCGAAACTCATTTCACCGAAAATAGTACAGGCAGTGTATATGCCCTTTTCCCCACTGTAGTGTGACCCTGGAGTTAGAATATATAAGTAGGGGGGTGGGGGGCATATCCCCCTACCTAGCTTAGTTTTATACTGTCCAGTTCCTATTAACTAGGTAAGTTGGTAGTTTTTAACAACATTAGGTGGGGGGGCTACACCCCCCCAATGTGGGTGTGTGTGTGTTTTATCTCTGTTACTATCTTTGTTACTTCTACTAAAGTTGGTTTAGACTTTGATTTCCATTTTCTAGTTATTACTTTTTTGCAGCCATCATAATTAGACTCAGCAAGGCCTAGGTCTAGGCAATTCCAACTCTGTATCATAGCTCAAAAATCATTTCCCTAGTCACTCCAGTTTGCTCACCCAGCATCTCCAACAGAGTAGTCTGCATGGGAATCTTTAAAGTCAGCCAACTGATTGTACTCCCAGAAAATATGTTCCCAATTAACTCTTTCTTCCCCATCACATCTCCAACATTTGCTGTCTACCTGAGGAAGGATACTTTGTAGCCTATTTGGGGTACAAAAATATTTATGTAAACACTTCCAGGCAAAGATCCTAAATCTTCTAGATTTTGTTGCATATTTGGGAGACATACAAAGATCCCCCATTGTTTCTTTGTGAATTGCTTATCCAATCTCTTCCCAATTCTTCCTAACCTCTTCTGACTGATTTTTATAGTTATCATGCAATATTTTATATGCTGTACTAATTATTCCTTTCTTAATGGCCACTTCTGTTCTAGATTCTACTAAGAACTCTACCAGTGCTGGTCTTTTGTTTAGGAGCCCCCTATTTCTTTCTCTTTGATATCAATCCTTGATATGGAAGGCAATCTCTCACCTGCAGTCCAAATAAGTTTTTAGCATCATCCCAATCTATTACCTTTCCCTGTCTAGTTATTTGATCCCAATACCTTGGTTCCTTTGCCAGTTTTCTCCAATGTACTCCCGGCCCCTCTTGGCTGTTGTCTGTATCCCTAATTGCAGTCAGCCCTGCTGGCAGAATCTCCTTTCTCCATTCCCGTATTGGCTTTGTTCTTAAAAATACCTTTTGCTACTTTATGAATATAATATTCTGTGTGACTATTGTTGTTCTCCTTAAAGGCCTGCATCCAAAATTCCAGTCTCTCCTTGTTACTTGAACTTCCCCCATGTTTCTTCATCATCTCTTTTCACTTTGACTTATAGTTTTCTGCTTGTTCTATGTATAGGAGCCTTAACGGTGTTGCTCTGAAATACCCCTTCAAATCAGGTAATCCCAATCTGCCCTGTTCTGTGGAAGAATAAGCTTATCCCACTTGACTCTTGCTGTCTTCTCCTCCCAGATAAAATCATTTAACTCTTTATTAATTGCTATCCACAACTTCTCGTCTGGTTGCTAAAAATATGCCTGACCTGTATATAAAACGAAAGGGGCTAAAACCATTTTAACTGCTTGTATCTTACTATCAATATCCATAAAACAGAGCTTCCATTTTCTCAATTTTTGTATTATCTTTTGTTTGATCTCTTCCCACATATCCTTAGCTATCACATTGGTATCATTTTTAATGCATACTCCTAAATACTTCATTTTATCATTGTTTTTGATATCTGTATTGTCTTGTTGTTCTTCTTCTTTTGGCTTTTCCGTATTGTCTATCAGTTAATATTTCTTTCTAAACATCTGTACTTGTCATGATTGTTTTAACTGTCTCTGGCCTGCATCTTCTTTGAAGGTGGTCCTTGGACCAGCACACCTACCTGCATAACAAATGTAAAATAAAATAACATTCTAATTGCCTCCTCTTAGGGGAGGAATGCCTTAGTCGCCACTCTTTTGTTTCCTCTAGTATCCCTCTCTTCAGGAGCTTATTAAATTAGTGTAATAATCTCTTCTCGTTAATTTATTCTCTGTATAATTTAAAACTTAGTGTTTTGGTCATGTTCTAAAACAAATGTAAGTTCATAGGTTCATAGATGTGTACTAGGCTAATGGTCTGGAGCCTTTACAAGCCTAGCCCATAGGATTACCCTAGCATCGTGCCACCTGACATTAGTTACCAGTGCCTCTGTCGAGTAGAGCCACTGGAGTGATCCCCGGGATGAATTTTCTATTTCCCATCCACTCATCAAGATTTCTCATGAACAGGGCCAATGAGGTGCTCTGCTTGACATGTATGGGAAGTCTATTCCATAGCATGTGGAGTCTCTGGGTTATGAACCTGTCCCTCCAGCATATTCTGTTGATTGCGGTAATGAGGTTGAGGTCTCTGGAGCGTGTGTCGTGGAGGGATTGGAATTTCTTTAGATGTAGCATTTCTAACAGAGCTGGGTCAGACATGGCTTTGTAAGTCAAGCAGAGATCGCCTCTAAGTACACGATATGAGACAGAGAATAGTAGGAGTTTTTTAGTCTGTCCATACAGGACTAATGTTTAAGGCCTAGGATCCTCTTTGTGAGGTACTTTTGCGGCCTCTCCAGTTGTTGCAGGTGTTTAGTGAGGTACAAATGGGGCATTGTACTCAATGATTGGCCTAATGAGGGAAGAGTGGAGCAAGACAATCACCTCTTTCTTCCTGGATGCAAAACCCTTAGTAATGAGATGTGCCACAGAGAAGGACTTTCTGACCACAATGGCAATGTGGTGGTCAAAAGGGAGGTTGCTGTCAACCTGTGTTCCCAGATCTCTTATAACGCCTTCTGTGTTCAGTGGACTACCATCGATGTGGTCATTCATAGGAACTGGGTTTGTCCAAAAGGGGATGGCGACACTTTTTTTGGCATTGAGCTTAAGGCCATGGTTCTGACACCAGTCGTTGGTTTCAGTGAGGCCCTTCTGTAGGATATCAACATCACTTGGGGAGTTAATAACAGCTCCCAACTTGCAATTGTCTGCGAACTTTGTCAGCCAGAGTCCCTTCGTCTTGGCCTGGACTTCTGAGAAGTAGCTACCAAACAGGAGAGGACCCAGGACCGAAGCCTGTGGGACTCCACTCGTGACTGGTCAGCAGTCTGACTTGGAGTCAGCTACTTTCACACTGTGGGTACTTTCTGTAAGACAGTTTGCAACCCATCTAATGATATAGGGGTTGATGCCTAGCTTAGTGAGTTTTTCTATGATTCCTGAGTGGGGAATGGTATCAAAGGCTTTGGCCAGATCAAGGTAGGTTGTATGAACCACCTTGCCTTCATCCACAGTTCTAGTGACCTGACACAAAGAAGTCGACCAAGTTAAGCAGGCATGATCTACCCTTCACAAAACCAAACTGTGTGGGATCCAGAGTTTGGAGATTCCCTATATCCTTGTTTATTAGGTCCATGATGATGCGTTCCATAGCTTTGCATATCAGACTCATCAGGCTAATGGGGCGATAGTTCCCAGGGTCTGTAGTCGCTCCTTCTTTGTGGATGACAGTAGCAGTGCACCATTCTGTAGGGACAAAGCCTCAGTTGAGGCTGTGATTGAACAGCCACACAGGTGAGGTGCCAGTTCACTCTGTAGTTCATGTAGAGCACAGCCAGGGATATTATCAGATCCTATAGAAGCTGTATTCTTGGCCTTGGACAGTGCTGTTTTAACCCATGCAGCAGTAATACTGGGTGCCTGGCAATCTACTGGTATTGTGATTGGTCCTCGGGGGGGGGGGGGGTAAAGTTGGCATTGAATCTGTGGCCAGTATGTTGGCAATATCTGTTGGCTCAGTATAGGAGGTACCATTGTGCAGTAGCTCAGAGCAAATCTGGGTAATGCCGTGGAGATTCCTTACATAACTATAGAAGGCCTTGTGGTTGTCTTTACTATCTGCTGCAATTCTGTTTTCATAGCTAGCTTTGGAGGATTTGATGCGGGATCTCAACTTTTTGTTGAGGCTGATAAGGGAGTTTTTCCAGTCTTGGGACTTCACCTTATTCTGCATCAGTTTCTCCTTCTGTTGTAGAGTTTGTTTATGGCAGGGGACCACCAGATTGGCTTCCTTTTTTTGGAGGAGAGCATCTTGGTTCTATTGGGTATGGCAAGTTCCATGTATTTGTGTACGTGTTTGTACAGTGCATTAGTGTATGATTCAGCAGTCATGCAACTATTCTTCATTTGCATAGGTGCCGTGAAGTTAGCCACCTCTGTTTTTAGGAGCTCAAAGTTAGCTTTGGAGAAGTTTTTCACAGTGGTTTCCTTTGTAGGTGGGGGTGGGATGGATGTGGATATCCAAGGTGATTAGTTTTTGTCGGATCTAACCAGGAAGGAGTAGACTATTGGTGTAGAGCAGCAGTCGCCCATGTTAGTAATGACCAAGTCAAGGATATTGCTACCTCTAGTGGGGTTAAGAACAAGCTGGTCCAGGGTATTGGTATTCGTGAATTCCAGGAAACGTTGGGCAAGTGTATTGGTACATGAATAGCTTTCCCAGTTAATGGAGGGGTAGTTGAAGTCACTCAGTATGAGGGTGTTAGGTTGGACCCTAATATTCTCCTGGATGCTTAGGAATGTGGAGTGTGAGTCTTGGGACATGGTTGGGGACCTATAGCAGGCTACGACCTGAATCACTGTTTTACCCATTGTTAGCTGCACCTGAAGTATCTCAGATGCATTATATTGGGCTACCAGTCTGGAGGTGTGCGCATCCTTTATGAATATGGAAACACCACCGCTTTTGGAGCTTCGGTCCAAGTTCTGGAGCTGAAAGGTGTGGAATAAGTTGCAGCCTGGTAGTGCAGGGGTAATTTCTGCTGCCTTGAACTAAGTCTCTGTTATGGCACAAATGTCGATGTTCTCCATTTTAAGGAGTGCTTCGAGCAAGTGCATTTTGAGATTTAGACTTCTAGCATTGAGCAGCATGACCATCAGATTGCATTTGTTTGTAGCTGTTATGGTGGTAATTTGGTCTTTGGAACACTGCCTAAAAAAGGCACTATAGGGGTGGCAAGAGCCTTAGCCAGTATCCGGAAGCACAGGGGTGACAGATGCAGGCCATCTCTAGCAGCATTGAGGTCTGTCAGTCATGTCATCCCAGACAGACAGATACTGGATCCCCTTAGAATGACCCCAGAAACTTAGCCAATTGTTGAAATTAATCATTTTCTTCTTGTACTGTTGAATCATTTTGGATGATGGTAGGATGCTGCTCAGGGCTAGGGTCATACCCGCCTGGGCTACATAATCTGAGAGCTCCTCCATGTCTGTCTTCATGTAGTTCAGGGAGGGTCTATGTCAGATAAACAAAAACACAATCTCTTGAACACTCATATGAGCAAATAATCATAACATCAAAATTTGTATTGTGAGGGGCTGTGCCCCCCCCCCCCGCTAAATATATATTCCTACTCCGAGGTCACACTACAGTGAGGAAAGGGCAAATATCCCACTCTTCACTGTACTTCGATCCCAAAATACCACTTCCGATGTTATGATTATTCGCTCATTCGAGCGTTCGAGAGATTGCATTTTTGTTTATCTAAAGTAGACCCTCCAGGGAGGTACGTCTCAGGTCATTCACGCCCACATGTACAATGACAGAGTCATATTTGTACCTGTTGTTGAGGGACCTCAGTGCATGCGTTATGTGGCGGATCCTAGCACCTGACAGGCAGCTGACTGTTACTTTCTCCTTATTCAACCTAGTGAGTGGGACATCAGTGTGCCTCACTATCAAGTCACCTATGACTAGCGTGTTGGGCATGCTGTTTTGCCTTAGAAGCTTTGGTTGAGTGACACACTGTTTAGCAGAGTTATGTGTCTCATGATTAGTGTTGTGTTATGGTGGTTGAGTGCATTTCTGCCTTGGAGGTCTCTGCTGTTTGGGTAGATTTTTATTGAGGGTCTCCACAAAGGTGGGTGTGTGGTTTGTGTTTTTATGTGAAGGCAGTGCTGGTGTTGGGTATAACCTCTTTACTGTATACAATACCAAATTATGCAGTTTTTGATGCAGAAATAGTGCTGTTTTTGGATTTTATTTTGTTGGTAAGGACAGCTACCTGAATATTTTCTCAGAGCTGAAAATCCCTGTCTTGATCTCATAAAAGACTGAACCTATAATACCCCACTCCCTATATTAAAGTATAGGCTATTTTATTTCTAGGCTAAATGTGTCAGAGGTAATTTCTTAATTCCTAGAAAGACAAAGTAAAATGCGTTCTTACAGATGGAACACCTCACAATGAAAATTAACACATGCTGATGCAGTAGTAAAACCATAATGAAAATAGGAAGCTGCTCCACTATAGAGCTAAGATCTCATGTTGTCCTTTTCATTCTTCCTCACTTATGGGTTCAGATTTGAACTTCAGATCTGACTTGGCTGCATTTACCAGACTTTGGATCCATCTCTGGAGCTCCTCCTTCCAGCCATAATGCCGTACTCCATCCCTGTTGCCTCAGATCTTGTTTGCTGCCTTTGCAGACAGATGTAGGTTCCACTCTTGAGTGAATTTAGCAGTTTTTCTGTGAGTAAAACTCTGTTTATATCCTTCTTCCTCCCTCTAGTTGTCGATGGTCATTAGGGACTTTTTTTCTTCTTTTTCTTTCTGTACTGTTTTACAGTAGACTTTTTTCCCATTACCATTGTTGGTATTCTTTTTTTATTTCCTTACCCTTTTCTGCTTCTACCATAGTTGGTAGTCTTTTCCTGCTTTTTTCCTTTTTTCTATTAAAAAAAACTTTATTGTTATTTTCTCCTTCTTACTGTGTTTGTCTTCTGTTTCGTTCATTATGTTGGACAAACCCACAGGGTTTAAAAAATGCACTTCTTGTGGGCATAAGATCCCAAGGTCAGATGCCCACAAGGAGTGTGTTTATTACCTGGGGACTGGGCACTTGGACACGACGTGTAAGATTTGCACCACTTTTAATCCTAGAACCCTGCCAGACAGAAGAAACACTTATTTTAAGGGGTCTTCTTCCTTTTTCTTCCACTCCAGATGCTCAAACTCTCTCCAAAGCAAGCAAGTCTGCTTCTCTAGAGCACAGTAAGCATTCTCCCTTGAGATCCCCTAGGTCCTTGTCGGAGCCAACAACCAAGACCAGGAGACTCTTGGATCTGACTTCCCTGGATTCAAATAGATCTTGATATTCAGATCCGAAACCTTTGGATCTTAAGGCTTTGGCTTCACCTGTAATTACAATTAGTCCACCAGCTCCCTCCTTGGATCGTAAGTCATGGGATCCAAAGCCAGGTAGTTCTACACCTGAATATGTTTTAAAACCAATTTCACCCACTTTGCCTCCTTAGCTTCTCCAAACTCCTAAGAAGCATTTCAGGCACCCATTCACCACTTCCTCTAGGTCCCCCAGAAGCTTGTCAGAAGCAGATGTGGATAGAATGATGCAAAAGTTTCTCAGAGTTCAGATCCAGATGGGGGTCTTACAAGCTCTGTCCCCTATCAGATCCATGAGTATGCCTGTCACATCTAAGACTATTGTTTCTCCTTCTCTGATCCATCCAGTAATTTTGGAGCCCCAGGATCTGAGATCCTTGAGAGTCCCAGAGTCAGATCTAAGGAAGATTTCCTCTTCCACTCCAAATGTTTTCCTTACCCAGTTCTGTTCCTTTACCCTCGGATCGGGACAGGTCTCTGAGCTGAAGTGTCGGCATTGGATCCGAGGGGGTAGGCACAGCTCCAGCTTTGTTGGATCCATCCCTTCCCCTTGGAGCTTGAGCTCTAGACAGATCTGGTTCACGCCTCAAGGCTGGAATCCAGGGGTGGCCTTGATCTACCTCTTCAGAAGTTTCCACTCCAAGGGAGTGGGTCGTGGCTTCTCCCAGTCCCTCAGCTTTCGAGGTGCTGGAAAAGGTGAACCGTTTCTTTATGTTTCAGATCCTACCCATAAGTGAGATAGAATGAAAATGGATGACACAGATGCCTAGTTATGGTGAGTACATAACTTATAATTCTTTTGGTTATCCATGATGCTTTGCATTTGTATGTAAATCATTGCTCAGTACCTGCAATATCATTTTCTGGGTGTGGTTATCAAAAACCGAGTAAATTGTGAAACTAAAAAAATCAAAAAGCACACTATAATCTTACGTTTAGCAAACTCGTGTAACTTTATGATGAGGAGTAAACCAAGAAATTAAATTAATTGTAAAGAAAAATATTTCCAAACATGACCAATACACTAGAACACATTTTCTCATAGGCAGAATGTTACAATACCAAACACTGTGGTCACAGCAAACGCACCAGGTAGACACACACACACACACACACACACACACACACACACACACACACACACACACACACACCTTATTTCATTTAGTGACTGTGGAGAAAAAATACTGTTAGATAAATGAATGTGTAATGTTTGTGCACACATACATAGCTGTGACAAGGAAACCTTTTTTTTTAAATGTCATGAAGTTCGCCACTTCATTATGCCACATTCTATCCATTGGCTGTGTGGGCTAAAATTTTCTGTACTACCACATTAATTACTCTTTATTTAATACATGCTGAATCTGATTGATGAAATATTAGATTAGAAAAATAAATGAAAGACAAACTTGTTGCATCTTTCGGCTTTTCCTGGTTAGGGGTCGCCACAGCAGAACTCCGGTCCGCTAATGATTGGCAGTAGATTTTTAAGTACCGAGTTGCCAGCCCTAACGTACAACTTTCAACGAAGGTACGCCCATTCACGCTTGTCTCCACACAGAAGACGCTTTAGCTGAGAATCGAACAAGACAACATCTTACTGTGAGGAGACAACGCTACCGCAGCACCACCACCGCAGTAAAGGAATGTAGTGAATGCTGCAGAGCTTGCAGAGATGAAGTGAATAGTTAGCCTGCAGGCACATAAGATACCATATTTAAATGCCCCTGTACCTTTAATGCCTGCTCTGAAAGCAAGAAGAGCATTCCATTGATTTTATTGGTTGAGCAAAGCTATTGGCTATTTTGTTTTTTGTGTGTGTGGTTTTGTTACTTTGTGTTTAGATCTGAGGTTTATTGTTTTATAATAAATACATGAATTTGTGGCTAAATTCATGTATTTATTATAAAACAATAAACCTCAGATCTAAACACAAAGTAACAAAACCACACACACAAAAAACAAAATAGCCAATAGCTTTGCTCAACCAATAAAATCAATGAAATGCTCTTCTTGCTTTCATAGCAGGCCTTAAAGGTACAGGGGCATTTAAACATGGTATCTAATGTGCCTACAGGCTAACTATCCACTTCATCTCCGCAAGCTGTGTAGCATTCACTACATTCCCTCCTTTTATATTATCAGGAGTCAACTGTAGAGCCATAAAATTAAAAGTGTGACCTGGATATGTTGTAATATGCTTAGCAATGGCATTCTGCAAATTCATATTTCAAATATCCCTAAGATGTTTAAATATAAGTTGCTTAAACATACAGTTGGTTTTCCCAACATAAAAATGGTTGCACAAATTACAAGACGCAATATATACCAGATTAGAACTTTTACAGTCCGCCTATAGTTTCAGTTCACATTTTCTGCCTGTAATAGGATGAACAAAATAATTGTGTTTAGCAATGAAATCACAAGCTTTACAGGATCGACATGGAAAAGTACTTGTTCTGCTGGATCTGACAACTGTTTTCACCTTGGGGCCGTAACATGATTGTCTCTTGAGCGACAGAGCATTTCTAAAGCACAAACTAGGTCTATCACCCACCATTTCTTTGATTTTATTATCTGATGTCAAAACTCTCCAGTTCCTTTTAATGATGTTAAAAACAATACTGACATCGCTAGAATATGTCAAAGTTAATCTGGTTATATTCTTCTCATTCATATTTCGAACATGCAAACTATGTTGTTCGGGTCTTCTCGAAAAGTAGGGTTGACCGCTATTAGACCTCATCATCATCACTCAATCAAAGGGGTCATTTACTTCTTCATGTCTATATCCTCTGTTAACAAAACCCTTCCTCATTTCCTTTATACCCTGAACAAAGTCTTTACTTCTCGTATTTAACATGGATAATCTTAGAAGTTGTCCATTCAAAACCTTTCTATAGACATGCCCTGGGTGCATACTCATTCTGTGTGAAAGGCTGTTTCTCCAGCAGTTTTTCCTGTAAAATTGAATTTCTAATTTCCCCTTCCTCATCCAAGATAATGCGGACATCCAAAAAGTCCATAGTATGCTGAGAATGAGATTCGGTAAAACTAAGAAAAGCAGTACTGTTTTCTAAATAGGAGATACAGTCATTCAAGGCTTGCAGGGGACCTTCCCACAAGAGGAAAATATCTTCCATGAATCTTTTATAATATTCAAGATGGGTAGAGAACCAATGCTGACCCATCAGATAATCATCCTCCCATTTGACCATAACCATGTTGGCGTAGCTAATGGCACATGAAGTGCCCATAGCCACACCTAATATTTGCAGATAGAGCTTGTTGTTAAATATGAATGCATTGCTCTCTAGTATGAGTTCCAGTAGGATGCAGATAAGAATTATCTGAGTGCTATCGTAGTTAATGTTTACATCTAAGAATTGTCTCAATGCTTCCATCCCAATGTCCTTGGGTATAATGGTGAATAGCGTGCGAACATCAAGAGTAACTATGTAGCAATTCCTCATATCATCTATTCTTTCTACCTTTTCATAAAGAGTTTGCAAGAAATTCTGTGTATCCTTAATACCAGATACCGTTACATCCAAAATCAGTCTAAGTCTATGCTTAACAAATAAAGACGTAGGCTTAGTTAGCCAGCCACATTTATTATTCTTTATTTAATACATGCTGAAGCTGATTCATGAAATATTAAATTAGTGCCTAAACATTTTTTTAATCTCAATGAAAATTAACATTATTTACTGCTAAATATATATATATATATATATATATATATATATATATATGCCAATCATTAACGGACCGGAGTTCCACTGTGGCGACCCCTTACCGGGAAAAGCCGAAAGACAAACAACAATAATATATATGTGTGTGTGTGTGTGCGTGTATGTGTATACATATATGTACACATATATATATGTGTGTGTGTGTGTGTGTATCATTTGGATGAATAACAGTTTTATTGAGTAGAAGCTCAGAGAGTTAAAATGATTAAAAATCTATATAGTCAAACGATTATTTGATTGAAAGTCTTTTATTGAATGTGACATAATTAGACCTAGTTATGTAAACCAGAAATAGAATATGTAAAAATATATGAAGAAGCTTTATCTGATGACTGGTGTTACCTATGCATAAATGCCATTTGTTTAGTTTCTGTCTGTGCATTGACAGTGGATGTCCTGACTGAAATCAGTGTTGCAGTATTCCTAATGAATGGGTTATCACCTTTGATGCATGGTTAAGATGCCAAAACTTTACCCTCCTATGACTGTATATCCACTATGTGACCTCGGCTCATAAGTGTTGGATTATATAGATGGATGTATCATTGTAATCCCTCCGACTATCTTCCTGCCAACCTGAACGCGGCTCACATATTCATCAGACTGATTGTCATTTGGTTGTTAGTACCGTTGCTTTGATTATACAGATAAGTGCCCAATGGTTGAACCTTCTTTTATCTTTCCAAACTATTTTGCTTTCCTTGTATTAGATGTCAGCTAGAAGGGGTAAGTGTGAGTGCAGTAGGCAAATGCTATACCAATCTATCTATGAACCTAAAATGTATTGTAATATTTTAGTGGATGGGAGATCGTAGGTTTACCCTGGGTATCACTTCTGTGTCACTGTTAGACAGAGGCACAGTATACTAACCTCGAAAAAGGGCATAGCAAAATAAATTTAAAATGGGTGGCGAAAGCCAAACACATTCTGGCTAGGCTTATAAATGCCCTAGGGCAGATAGCCTAGTATGAACCTATGAACCTAAGTTTCTCTTCTGCTTAGGAATAGAACATAACTACAAAGCCTGATTCATTTGCCAATCTTTTGTTCCTAAGACATTCTGATCCTGTTTGTCCTTGCTTTTTGGACCCTAAACATCTGACACTTTAGCCCACTCTAAGATAATGGATCCTACTTTCCATGATGTACATCCACTACTTAAGAAAAAGCTTAAAAGGCATAGACCACAGACTCAGTTCACTCTTTCTGATGTCAGTATACATGCTGAGGTTTCAGAACCCTCAGTATGTCCTATTCCATCTTGGACACCCTCTACCAAGACTCTGTGAAAGAGGTATCCACAGAGAAAGGCAAACCATGAATTATCATCTTGGAGGGCCCAGAATGCATTCCTCAGATACTAGTTTGGGTGGAAATCCCTGGTAAACCTATTGAGGTATGTCAGGGATCTGGATGTCCGTGCTTGGTTCAGATGGAAGTCATGCCAAAAAAGTACTGTCAAAAAATAAGCATGTAAATTGTCCTCCTCCACCTCTTTCTAGGAAGAATGAATAGACGTTTCTCATGGTTTGCTCAAGGACATTTTTTATTATGAAGTCTCCTTCCTTTTCTTCCCAGCCCTTCCCCCCACCCCTAAAAAGACTACTTTAGATTCATCTTCCTGTGAACATGAGAATGCTTCTGATTCTGACCATTCTTTGGCCTACTCCTCTCAGATTCATTCCCCTAGCCAGGTCCCTTTTGATGATGAAGATTCTATTTCTCTTGACTTTCCAGTAGTGGAAGCTTCTTTTTGGGAGAAAATTTTAAAGATGATGAAGCATTTTGAGTGGCAGTCTAGACAGATTGTAGAGATCCAGAAAAGATAATACAATCTGCTGGAAATGGGCATATCAACCCCTTCCCCAGCTACTGTTCTTATTCTTTCTTGAATGCCTTTCAATTCACTTCTGCTCCCTTGGACTTGCAGCCTCCTGCCCCCAAAAGGCCAGACATATTTCATAAAGTCCCTGATCATCTTAATTTCTTTTTTAAGAATCCTGTGGGCAGGCCTGTCTGCAGGCTGCAGTGTGTCCCCCTTTTGATAAACCTTCTAAATTTCTTCCTAATACCGGTACCCTCCCTTCAGACAAAATAGCAGGGCTATGGACAGATGGGGTTCATACTTCATCCACTGTGGCATCCAGGGGTATTAATTATCAAACCCAGATGACCAAACATTTGATTTCCATCCTCAATTCCCTGAACAATGTACAACCGAGGTATTCAGCCAAGCCGTAAAGGAACTGAGAATGGAGAACAAACAGACCATGTGCCAAGACTGTATTAATAATGTTTTTAATACAGTTGATTAAGAACTTTTGCCCCTCCTGGTGCTGGAACTTCTTCAGAACTAAAAGCAATTAACAAAATGCATCATTTAAAATAACACCAGTTAATCATCACATGACCTCCCCCAACAAATCACCTTAACTTTTACACATCATATGAATTCGTAAAAGAAACCCTTGTATATGAAGAGAAAATAGAGGTTATAAATACATAGGTTCATAGGTTCATACTAGGCTATCTACCCTAGGGCATTTATAAGCCTAGCCAGAGTGTGTTTGGCTTTCGCCACCCATTTTAAATTAATTTTGCTATGCCCTTTTTCGAGGTTAGTATACTGTGCCTCTGTCTAACAGTGACACAGAAGTGATACCCGGGGTAAACCTATGATCTCCCATCCACTCATCAAGATTCCTCTTGAAGAGAATCAATGAGGGACTCTGCCTAACCTGGACTGGGATTTTATTCCAGAGTGAAGGGAGCCTCTGGGTTATGAATCTGTCCCTCCAGCATGTCCTATTTATTTCAGTGCTGAGGTTCAAGTCTCTTGAGCACGTAGCTCGATGGGATTTAGATTTTCTGAGGTGCAGCATGTCCATTAATTCCGGGTTGGATATGGCTTTATACGTCAGGCACAGATCGCCTCTGAGCAGGCGGTATGCCACTGAGTAGACATGGAGTTTCTTTAACCGGGCAGCATATGGCATCTGTTTGAGCCCTATGATCCTCTTGGTGAGGTACTTTTGGGGTCTTTCCAGTTGCTGCAGGTGTCTGGTAAGGTACATCCCAAAAGGGGCATTGTACTCAATTATGGGCCTGATGAGGGATGAGTAAAGGGGCACGATGACCTCCCCTGATCTAGATGTGAATCCCTTCATGATTAGGTGGGCTATATAAAATGTTTTTCTAACCACTTTGGCCACGTGGTTGTCAAATGAGAGATTGCTATCAACTTCGGTCCCCAAGTCCCTAATTACTTCTTCTGTACTTAATGGATTACCACCTATGTGGTAATTTGTGGGCACTTTGTTTTTGCCAAAGGGGATGACTATACACTTTTTGGTGTTTAGCTTGAGACCATGGCTCTGGCACCAGTTGTCTGTTTCTATGAGGCCCTTTTGGAGGATGCTTGTGTCGGCTGGAGAGTCGATTATGGTGCCCAGTTTGCAGTCATCTGCGAACTTAGTCAGCCACAGTCCTTCCGTGTTGGCCTGTACCTCTGAGAAATATATACCAAACAAGAGAGGTCCCAGGACTGAGCCTTGTGGGATGCCACTTGTAACTGGTTTGGAGTCTGACATGGCTCCAGCAATTCTAACCATGTGGGTTCTGTCCTTGAGCCAGTTTGCAACCCATCTAGTGACATAGGGGTTTATATTTAAGCTGGTGAGCTTATCTATAATGCCCGAGTGGGGTATTGTATCGAAGGCTTTTGCGAGGTTCAGGTAGGCTGTGTGAACCACCTTCCCCTCGTCAATGGCCTTGGTGACTGCTTCAAAGAAATCAACCAGGTTTAAGAGGCAGGATCTGCCCTTAACAAAGCCGAACTGGGTAGGATCCAGTGTCTGTAGGTCCCCAATATCTTTA
Source organism: Protopterus annectens (assembly GCF_019279795.1). Lineage (NCBI taxonomy): Eukaryota > Metazoa > Chordata > Ceratodontiformes > Protopteridae > Protopterus > Protopterus annectens. The sequence goes on from NC_056743.1 coordinate 479,257,596, forward strand.
TTTATGATGTCCATGATGATCCTTTCCATAGCTTTGCAGACCAAGCTAGTCAGGCTTATGGGGCGATAGTTTCCAGGATCCGTTGAGGCACCACCTTTGTGGAGAGGGACCACTGTTGCTGTATGCCACTCTTTGGGTACATATCCTGTAGTAAGGCTGAGATTGAACAGTAGTTTTATGTTTGGGTTTAGCTCTTCTTGGAGTTCATGTAGGACGCAGCCCAGAACACCGCCTGGTCCCATTAATGCTGTGTTTTTTGCTTTGGAGAGGGCAGCTCTTACCTGAGCATCTGAGATGTCAGGGGGGCAGCACTCTGCTGGGATAAATATTTGCCCTTTTGGTGAGGAGGGGGGGAAGAAGTTTGCACTGAACCTGTCAGCTAGGATGTTGGCAATGTCTGTGGGTTCGGTGTATTTTTTGTCGTTTTGGACTAATTCTGAGCATATCTGGGAATTCCCATCCAGGTTCCTAACATAACTAAAGAAAGCCTTGTGATTATCCTTAGTGTCCTGTGCAATTTATCTCTCGAAGCTGGCCTTAGACGATTTTATGAGTGCCCGTAGTTTTTTGCTAATACTGATCAGAGATGCCTTCCCTTTTTGGGATTTTGCTCTATCATGTAGTAGCTTCCTCCTTCTATTGTATAGTTTGTTTATGGCTGGGGTCCACCAGACAGGACGTCTGCCTTTGGAGGATTGGGTCTTGGTTTTATTTGGGATTGCACGATCCATGCAATTATAAACTTTCATACCAATACTACAGTCTTGGTGCACATCCTGTTTGTTTTTCCATTCTCAGTTCCTTTATGGCTTGGCTGAATACCTTGGTTGTTTTGGTGTTTGAATAAGACACTTCATACAGTAATGCTGAATGATTGCCAGCCAAATCAGCAAGCATTTTATGCTTACTGCTTTGACTGAGAGAATTTTGCAGCATTCTTTTCAGACTGCTTGCTAGGTCAAACTCTTAAGAAGTTTGTATAGACTTACATTGGATAAGGCACATTGGCTTAATGGTAGTATCTTGTTGCTGCAATTACACATTACTGGAAAACAGTTAGTCAGAGACATGAATTGGCTAGCTGCACTGAACGTCTACAGTATTTGAGGGACCTAAACATTGTGATCAGTTATGTGGGCCACTATTCATCCATTATATTCTTGTGCTACAGCAGCATGATAAAAATGGAGTATGTTTGACATATTGGTACATATACTTGATATAGTGAATGGTACAAAAATTGTTAACATAAGTTTGCAGCATGTGGACCAGTGACTTGATGACCATGGAGCTAATAGGATGTTGGCAATGTGCCTGCCATGACTATGTTAAATGACTTGGGTATTTATGTAGATGAGTTTAGATGTATAAATTGGAAGTTGTATGTTTGTCTGATCTAGGTTAACTCAACATGGAGCTGGCATGTCATGTAACAGACTGACAGACCTGACACTGCCAGTCGTCTGTTCTTTACAATTATAAAATATTCAGAGATTGGCACTCAGATACTGAGACCACCATGTACAGACTTAATGTATAACATTCCACTTGAAAATGCTTCTGTGATGGGCCAATGGGAGAAAATTGTTATGAAAGGTTTGTAAACACTAAGGCAGATGTGCATAATGTGTATATGTAATAAATGCTATGACTACATATGTTATTGTGTGCATGTGTATACATGCATACATATTGAACACACACACACACACACACACACACACACACACACACACACACACACACACACACACACTCTCATGTGTACTCATGGTGAACTTAGAAAATAAAAACCCACAGAGAAATAGATTCTGTGAGCTCACTATCCTCTAAATATCATTTTATTGCTGGGATCAAAACATACAAGTTACAAAACTTGGATGGATTCTAGATGAGAGAAATAAGTCACTAAGAAATATGAAAAGTATGGGACCCCACATATCAAGCTAAAAGGGGGAAGGATAATCAGTGCTAGACCTCTTGGTGAAGCTGTACTACAAAGTCGCAGCAAATTTTAACAACAAACTCCTGGAAAATTTCTCTCATATCAGCAGGTGCATACAGTGGAACTGCAACAAATAGATCAGCCACTTGAAGTGAAAAAATTGCCTTCCATGTCTAATCTCATGAACACTTATAAAGGATCTGAATGTTATAACTAGTAAAACAACATCAAAGCACCTGCCATTAATAATGAAGGGAAGGTACAGAAGGAATACAGATGAAAGAATTGGTTGTGGGAATTTGCACCTGTGACTAACAAAGAGAAGATTGCGTGCTAAGAGCAGAAACTAATTAACATATTTAAACAAAATATTGACAGAGAATGCAAAAGCAATCAAAAACAAAAAACTATGAAGCCCGGAATTTGTTTTGGTTATTATTTTGTTTTATTCAGTTTTACATTGTGGTAGTTCACTTGGTTGCCTGTAGTAGCTGGCCAGGGATGATGGGAGTCAGTGGCTGCTGCTGGCTTGCTCTTCTTGAGGAGAGGGAGACAGTTCTGGCTTGTTACATGGTAATATCTGGTGCGAGTACTATGCATTATACTCTGTGGAATCCAAGTCTACCAAGCTCTTACTCTGTGAGTTCATTCAAAATCATAAGTCAAGGGAAACTCAGAATGCAGATGCATGCTTCTCCATGGGAGACAGTAACAGCAGAGCTCAGACCAGTTGTCAAGAGGAGAGGGTAGGCTGCCCTGCAGGTCTAGCAAGCTGACCCATTCCCTGCCACCTTACTCTCCCCTGTGAATGGAGAGCCAATTGGGATTCTCAGACAGGAATGAATGGGGAATAGAGTTCTTGCCTAGCCCTGGATTGCCTGACCTCTGACCCCAGGAACAAAGTGGGCCATTTGGATAAAGCTATAAAAGCCGGTGAGTTACTACCTGGCTGAGTGAGTAAATGTTCCATTTCCCTAAAATCCACCAAAAAAGTGAATTTACAGCCATTTAGGAATGGGGATATTCTAAATGTTCCCAAATCCTGAAACTCCATTAAAAAATGACATAAGGAAATAGCTGTCCTTCTACTGAGGGAGCAGTGGAAAACTGATTAATACTCAAAATGTCTGTAATTTACAAACAAGGTGCCTCTTCAATTGGATACCTCTAAAGAAGAATGCAGAATCAATGTGTTCTCCATGGTAGAGGAGGTCAAACAGGGAATGTTGTGCCCAGTCAAAGTGTAGAAGTGATCCTTATGGACTTCAAAGACTTCAAGAGGTCTACCAGAATAAAAGGTCTGAAAAAAGTGACATCCCCACTGGCTCACCATGAGATAGGGCTTGTATCAAAGCCTAACTCACATCTTTGCTTACCAAAGCAAATATGAAACCCGCATAGTCAGTCTGGATCGGGGGAAATTCCCACTGAAATCAAGTCCTCAATGAACACATAAGCAACCAAACTTCATCAGACACCACAGCTTAACTAAATCACATGTAAGAATATATTCTTATGGGTCTATATGGGTCTCCTTCTGTTTGTCGAAAACACAGTTTGTCGCGAAACAGAAGGTCGAGCCCACTTAAGTGAAAGTGCACTACATCAGAAGTGCGCTTTCGCGATAGATGATTCAGCGAAACACGTTACAATGGGGATAAGGAAATATATCAAAACCTCATGGTAGCCGTGCTGAATATGTAAAACCTTTTATTTTATGAAGCGCTTTTCATCCAATTACAATCCTTGAACTTCTTCAGATACATTGCTATCAAACTAATGCCTCTTAAGTAGTAAATCAAAGCAATCAGCTGATATTTTACGTACTCATTTAAAAGCATATACTTCCAATAACATTAAATCTTTTTTGTCTTGTTTATACGAAAAAGTAAACATTTTATAAAAACAACTTTCTGGTCATGACCTAGAATATTAAAATAATGTGATTATAAATGTAATACTTCTAAACTAAATATATATATATATATATATATATATATATATATATATATATATATATATAAAACATTACATATTTCAAAAACTGACAGTATAAAATGGCAGCAGCTTATTAACTTGCAGAACTATACCTTATATTAATTCAAGAAAAACTTAAGAAAAACTTATATTGTATGAATACATGACGAATATAACCATCAATTAATTAAGTCCCGATGTATGTGTCTATCTACATAAGCTTTTCATTTTTAATATCGGCATTATAGAACACATATCATTTAATCCGGGGCTATTGTATGCATATAAACGTATTTGCCATATCAATTCTAATCTCTCAAGTTCTATTTCCAGTGGCCCCCCCCCCCCTCATATTCATTGACACCTGATCTAATATCCAAAATTTAAATTCATGATTTGGATATTCCTGAATATGCTTAGCCAGTGCACTGTCTTGGTTAAGTTTGTTGATACTATATATGTGGTCATATATTCTGTCTCTCAACCTACGTATTGTCTTGCCAATATAATAGCAAGGATAATACTGGCACTTAGCAATATAAACAACCATTTTGGAGTTGCAATTATATTTTCCTTTACTAGACAATACTTTTTTATTGATTACTAATAATGTTCCAACCAAATATATATTTGCAATATGGGCAGGAGCTACATTGTTGCATGCCTTTACGGTTAATATCCGTGTTTTGAATGCATTCAAACAGATTCTTCAAATTTTTGTCTCTTCTAGTAATAAATTTTGGAGTAGTCCCTAGTTTTTCTAATAGCTCTTTATCTTGTATAATAATATTCCAATTCTTATACACAATATTCTTTGTATAATACAAATCCACATTAAATGTGACTACAAAATTAGAAGTCAGATTTGTTGAATCAGAGATTTGCTCATTATTTGATGTTATTCCATCTGGGATTCCTAAAATGCTAGGGTTATTTGATGTCATACTGTTATTTTCCACTTCATCAATACCAAGAATAGGTTTATATAGTCCGCTGACCCTCTTCCTTAATACCTCATTTATAATCTTGTCTAAAAAGTCACCTAGGGTATGCTCTTTTTATAAACATTTGTCTTAGTAACTGGGATTCAATATTAAATTCCTCCTCCTTTGTAATCATTTGTGCCACCCTCACAAGTTGTCCCTTTACCACCGACTTCTTTTGGTGGAAGGGATGGGCACTCGAAAGTGAAGAAATGTATTTGAATAAAAAGGTTTTCTATAAATTTTTGCTTCATACCTTCTATCCGTATTGTTTTTGACTAATAATATATCAAGAAATGGTATTTCTTTTTTGTCAAAATGATATATAAATTCAAGAAAATCCATAGTCTGATTGAAGTATACAACTAGATGTTTTGCTTGTTCTTTGTCCCCCTTCAACATTATAAATATGTCGTCCATATAATTTTGATGAAAAAGAAATACCATTTCTTGATATATTATTAGTCAAAAACAGACAGAATATATGACCACATATATAGTATCAACAAACTTAACCAAGATAGTGCACTGGCTAAGCATATTCAGGAATATCCAAATCATGAATTTAAATTTTGGATAATAGATCAGGTGCCAATGAATATGAGGGGAGACCACTGGAAATAGAACTTGAGAGATTAGAATTGATATGGCAAATACGTTTATATGCATACAATAGCCCCGGATTAAACGATATGTGTTCTATAATGCCGATATTAAAAATGAAAAGCTTATATAGATAGACACATACATCGGGACTTAATTAATCGATGGTTGTATTTGTCATGTATTCATACAATATAAGTTTTTCTTAAGTTTTTCTTGAATTAATATAAGGTATAGTTCTGCAAGTTAATAAGCTGCTGCAATCTTTATACAGTCAGTCTTGATTTTATAAACCTGGTTTTGAAATATGTAATGTTATATACATACATACATATATATATATATATATATATATATATATATATATATATATATTTAGTTTAGAAGTATTACATTTATAATCACATTATTTTAATATTCTAGGTCATGACCAGAAAGTCGTTTTTATAAAATGTTTTAATTTTTCATGTAAAAAAGACAAAAAAGATTTAATGTTATTGGAAGTATATGCCTTTAAATGAGCACGTAAAATATCAGCTGATTGCTTTGATTTACTACTTAAGAGGAATTAGTTTGATAGCAATGTATCTGAAGAAGTTCAAGGATTGTAATTGGATGAAAAGTGCTTCATAAAATAAAAGGTTTTACCTATTCAGCAGGGCTGCCACGAGTTTTTGGTTTGTAGTTGCTTATTTGTGTTTTTTGCAAGTTCGATAAGGAAATATATCCTTTTCCCCACTGTAGCGCAATCTTGGAATTAGTATATTTAAGTAGGGGGTTGTGGGGGGGGGGGCTTGCCCCCTCCAAAACAGTGTTGACAGTATTTTTTTTTCCGATTTGGTAAATCAGCTTTCATGAAAGTGCACTTTTGATGTAGTGCACTTTCGCAGAAGTGGGGTTTTACTTTTCTTTTTCAAGTTTGTGAAATTTTGATAAAGAAAAGTAGACCTATATATATATATATATATATATATATATATATATATATATATATATATATATATATATATACACACACACACACACACACACACACACAAAACCAAAATAATAATTTACAATTTATCAGCTCTACAGTTAAAGCACTGCTTTTTTTTTCATTTAATCCTGGAAAGCAAGAGGCACGCAATAACAGCTGCCAGTAGAGTTCCCTATATTCCAAAAATGCTTCCTAACTGCCACCTGTTTTGTTTCTTGTCACTCGTTCTAAAATAAAAAAAAGTACACAGTTCAAAAAGCTGGTGGCATGTTTACTGAAAGCATTTTTTGCATCCTTCCTTTTAATGGTGTAATTATGTTGGTAAATACATTTTTTTTTTCAATTAAAGTTCCATTTTCCCTATATAGTATACTGAACAAGCGGAAAAATGGCAACATATACCACCCTGTTTTTATCACATGTAAATCTCCCTTTTGCAGCAATAACCTTAGGGTAACTGATGATGTTAATTTTATCCCCTTCCAAAATAAATGAACATTGTAAACATTTCTTACATTTCACCATGCTGTTGGTGTCCTTCCTTCTAATTTGCAAACTCTAAAAAAAGATTTAATGTTTCTACTCTTCTTGAAAACCAAAATTAACATCAGCATCAGTGATGTTCAACAGGTATGTGAGATTGACAATCCCAGAGGTTTGGAAAAACACTTCTACCCTAGGAAATGTGTGCTCTTGGAGGTAGTATGAACAAAAAAAAAAACAATGCTTCAGTTGTCTCAGATACCAAAAAAAGACCTTTAATTCCAAAATATAGCATAACAGCAAAGTTTTCAATTTTACAAGACTCTTTCTCAATGCAAAAATCTGTGTGACAGTTTTTCAGTTATTCAAAGTTTAAATATCTACATCCAGTCTATCAGAAACATCTAATCTGTCACTTTACTTGATCATATGATATGACTTCATATGATAATGATGTATGTAAACCATATATATATTATGACCTAGAAACATGTACACTACTATAAAATAAATTAGAAAAACACAATTAAAAATGTTCTTATAAAATACACTTATAAAACACAGTAGTTTTATACAATGTAATACAGCAGCCTGGAAAAATTAAACTAAAAAATAAAAATATATGCAATCTAAACCATATATCTAATATAGCACACAGTATATATATATATAATTAGTAGGGGGTGTGGGAAATGAAAAAAAAATGGTCATTTTGCATGGTCCAAGGTTGTGCCTTTGATCTGTATGATTTGACTTGTTCTATAAGATTTCCCTTATTCTGCAATACTTTAGCCATTGATAGACCCTGTAATAATATATATTATCTCTTTCTCTTTTATTTCTACTCTATTTTCAGCTCAGTTTTCTTTTATCCCTCTCACTAGCTGTCCTTTTTGAAGGAATATCTATCTTCTCAATTGACTCTTGTATAATTTTCACCACCAG